>NC_053517.1:54363273-54458273 GCF_016920715.1 Anopheles arabiensis
TGATCAGCTACTGGTATGGGTTGGTAAAAAAATTGAGATCAAGCAACGAGCAAACGAGCATATAAAAAAGTGTGGATCTCTTTGACGAGAGTGAGCAACAGTAATGTTTCTTATGGAAAAAATATTCTAGAATAAAGTATGCGTGCATTTGATATAATTATAACTTCTTAGCTCGTCTAATTACTTACAGCAATTTATACACACTGCTGGATGTTTCGGGAGGAGCAATAAAGCAAATTATTTCGGTGCCTTTGCCCACGGTTTGCCTAGTTCACTTTAAAGTGTGTATGTGTGAAGTAGTGCGTGTGTTGGTGCAGTGGCAAATATTGCGCTCCCTTGACCTCGGCCCAATGGCGCCAATGGCGGCGGGCGCGTACGACGCTGTCCACGCTGAACGTTACCCATTTTCGAAGGAGCCCAAGGCGTGCACGTTCGCGAACGGCCCAGTGATGCAGTGCACTGTTGGGCCGCCCCGAGCTGTGTGTTAGTGCAATAGTGTGGTGCAGTGCCGCGGTGTTAGTATAGCTTCTATTGCATAAGACGCGCCACACTCGATTGGAAAGAAAAGGGGAAACGCTTACACCCATGGACCTCACGGCTTGCAGTGGAAGAAGAAACTAGACAAACAGCAGGCTGCCAGCACGCTCCCAGTGGCATTTACCGGTGATCTTTAGCATCGGAACAGGTGACCGTGTGCAGGTGCAGCGGCTTGGGGGTACGCAGGAAATGCTGTCCATGCCGGACCCATCCATGACCTTCGACATTTCGTTGCCGAAGTAAGTCACCGAGCGAATTTTGCCTGCGGTATTAAAGTGAGTAGTTTAAATTGTAACACATAGATTAAGTGATTTGTTCCGTTGCTAGGATTTGAAACTGCCGGTTATTAAGGTACGCATTTTATGGAGCTACAAAAGACTTAAGCTTTAGTCAAAAAAAAGAACAACAAAAAACAAAACTTAGTCACCTGGGTCGATCGTGTGCGGCGTATTGGTTAGCGATAGTAGAGAGTCTGAAATGAAAGGGGGTACTTTATCGCTGAAAAAGAGGTCCATCGTTAGGTTAGTTTCGTGGGGCGTGGCTAACGGGCTAGCTGCCAAATAAAAAAAGTTTAAATGCGCCCAACCAACCAACGCACGGCGGCATCACCTTCGCCGCCAACAGTGTTCGCCGGCTAAAGGCTATGATGGCTCAGTTCTACTTGAACGCACACGCAACGACGCACACAGCCACCGCTAGATGCTATAAGCACGTCAAATAGCAACGCACCACCGGTGGAGCTGAGAACGGTTTTGCTGGCCGAATTTGAATGGAGGGCACAAGGGAGCTGGAAAAAATCTAATAACACTGCCGTCCTGCTTCTTCGTGCGCGATGATGGTGGAAACGAAAGCGAACGATGACGATCACGACGGTGATTAGACGATGCTCGTCATTGTAGTAGTTTTTTTTATTTTGGGAGATCTAATGGCGTTGAGCTGGGAAGAGGGCGAACGTAAATTACACAATCATGACATGCTTATAAAGCTAATAAACAGTTAAACTCGTGGGAAACTTTTGAAACAAAGTCAACTGAAAAAGTGATTCTTCTTCGAGGCTCACTGGACATGTTTTTCGGGGGACCTTGCCGAATGGGAATCGAACCTGTTCGGCTTTGCACGCATTGGCGCTTTTATTGAGTAGAACTCTCAGAGTCAATACGAACATTGATTAATGGAATGAGAGGAAATTGAAATGTTACATATTTGCATGTGGTTTAGCTCTTGGTGTCTTCTTTTGTGGTTCTTTGAATCAATACTTTTACACTTCATTAATTGGGTTTGTAATATTCGAGATTGATTAGTGCATTACGTATTCACAAAAAATAAAATATCTCAACAATTTCTAGGTAACTTATTTGATGTATTTATTTTGATTCGTGTTATTCGTAACTGAGTCTCGACCCGTTCGCGCATCGTCCACGTGGAGCTTTATTTCACTGTCATTCACGCTCTCTACAAGCAGGCCTTGGGCAAAGATAGACCTTGGACGGTGCAACCCGCGTGATGGCTGCGATATGTAGCGACGAAACAAAAACGAAAGCATGAAGGGAAAAGTAGAGAGAGAAAAAAACTCGAACCGGTTGTACGATGTGTGTGAGTCCATTTAGCGGTAGTAGTGTTGCGCGCCTTCCTTATCCGCTTCTACAATCATACTCCTTTGCTGCTTCCTCTGTGACGCTGTTTACTGCAGTCCTATTTCATGCATGTTAGTTTGAAATGCTCCTTTTACTCTCGACCAATGTGTCATGCAAATGGTCCACCTACTGAATGACTGAAACAGCCACAACAAGAAGAAAAAGACAGAAAATCGAACAAAAATGAACATCGATTGTTACACACAAATATGGCGACCTGTTTTCAGCGGGACATTTGATGAAAATTCGAAACACCCGTAGCTAGACTGACGCTGTAAAAATAGTTTTCCAGAACGTCCGCTCTAACTCAGCGCACAGCCAAACTCACACACATTGAATGTTCACGGTTTTGTAGTTGTTTTGTGTCGGTATCATTTTGATACGTCGACATGTTGTTATTCCGTTTTCTTTGTTGATTTTGCAGATCCTCTCATCGGGGCTGCACAGACAGCTAGCCACCCGTTGCTGCACACAATCATTTCATGACCGTTATCCTATTTGGGACAAACTAACAACGGTAGCGACAGCGCCACCACTTCCAACTACTGGACAGTGGCGAAAGGGGAGGGGAAAAATAATTTTCCAAACCTTTTACATGGTGGACAAAACCTCATCGTTTTTATTTTTTGAAGCCCCACCCAGACTGACCTCCTAGAGTTTGAGGCTCGTGCTGGCAACACAGGCAAACGGCTTCGTTTCTTCGTACGTCTGGATCGTTCGGTTCGTTTGTTATCAAAAATCAAACATTAGAGTTGTTATTTTTCTTTCCATATTCCTATCATATAAAACACATCCGCGCACATGCACACACACGTACTCCCCTAACTGCAGTTGTGCGATCGTCAGTACGTTATGTGTGGGGGGGGGGGGGGGTGGTGCTTCAGGGCTAGATTCAGGGCATGTCAGATGGGTCATAAGGTTCGGCGAGCGGCTTCGAAGGGTATGGGAATGGTTGAATACACGCGACGGGCGGGATGGGTGAGTTGGGACAAGGAAGGACACACACGCTTATGTGCTTGGAGCGTTTGGATTATCATTGGCCCACTAGACGAAAGCTCCGAAACTGCTTTGTTACTTGCCGTTGGGAGTGCGGGGAATGGAGGATTTTTAGGAACTTTCCAGAGTCATACAACGACGAGGCAGGCAGTAGGCAGAGGTGATGATAGAGAGGGAAGCTAGATAGTAAATTAGCGAGAGCGGGCGGGCATGGAAGGGACTAGTTTTTCGAGTTGATGGCAATTAGTCGATCGCTCGTTATTTGGTCGTGGTCTGTGGTGGAAACGAGCGGAAACAAACGGCAGCGGGGAAGTGACGCACGAAGGGAATTTTCGAGCGGGTTAACGATTGATGCCGCTAGCAGCCCTGCATTGTTGGTGGTTTGGTTTCAATTGAAGGTTCCAGGCAGCGAAATGACGGCTGTGTGATGGCTGTGCACTTGATCTCGAAAAATGCACTAAACCGGTTTTTTGGTGCACCGTTTGACGCTCATACCTACTGTTCAGGACCGGATCCGTTCGGTGGTACTGCTTGCGGGGTGCACTGTTCCGAGTCGTGCTGAGGGTCGCCCGATGGGGTTAGTTGTGTTTTTCCGTTCAACTTTTCCTTCCTGTTACTTTAGAGTAAGCGGTTTATCAAACAATCTACGAGTTTTGTCGATGTCATGTGCATGAGTAATGCGCCAAGTGTCGTTAGTATCGTTGAGAAAATATGCAATCATTATCTAAATCTTAGTCACACAATGGTTCATACTATCACACTAACTGAAAACTTTCTGATCTGATGAACTAAACTGATTTTCCATAAAATTGGGAGTTAGTAATATAAATATATCTCACTTTACTTAAAAAAATACTATTAAAGGAAAAAAAATTGCCTATCGCATGATACAGTCTGCTGACAGAACAACTTCTAACTACCCTGCTACTGGTAAACCAGTGAAATCACCAATCCTTTTAAGTGAATAAGGTAGGCCAACTACGGTTGTTGCATAGAAGAAAAAGAACATGATCGTAACGTATGCATTTAGTTGACGTGACCTCGCTTGCATGAACTTCAGCATAAGTTCGAAATAAAAATGGCTACAAGTTAATTTGAATAATTTTTAATACGTATCAAAGATATAACCAAATTTTCACTTGATTAATTTTACACACGGCGCATGAGATTCAATTTACTGTACTTGAACAAGTCCTTTGTTGCTTCATGTTCGATTCCTCCCATGCTGCTGCTGCTGCTGCTGCTACTGCTGCTATGAGAACTAATGGTCCAAGCAAAACGGTTTAATCGAAACCACGAGCTGTTTGGGTTTGGCAGGAGTAATTGAATTTGCATGCCCCTTTTCACGCTCAGTTTTACTTGTGCCCTAATGTGCTTACACTCGGTTCCCCATTGCTTGTTTTGCTATCAAATTTTACCGACGCAGTTCAATCAACAGTACCGATAATAGTAACGATGGTAGAATATTATGTTTGGAGAAAAGCTTAATTTTATCATTGGTAATAAGTGAATTCGTGATAGAAGTGTGAGTATGCACCAAATCCGAATTAATCGTTAGAATTACGCGTACGTTAATTTATGTACAAATTAATTTGAATTACAAAAGCACTTTAGCTTGTGCAAACATCGTATGACTCTTATTCCAAAATAACGATACGCTCGGGTTGCACCGCATGCAACGTGCATTTTGTGCATGGTTGACGTTATTATCAATTTTACATTTATTGTGCCAGTGTAACGAGTACTTTCAACAAAATAAATATTTGGAATGCTTTTACTTTTATAGGAAAAATTGTATTTCAAATGACCATGGCAAGTGTCAAGCAAAGAAAATTATTATGTTGGTGTGTGTATAAGCATCTTTTTATTATAGGTTGTTGCCTATTAAGTACAAATTAACAAACTGTCCTGAAATCCTGATGCTATGCAGATATGAAAAATTGATACTCTATTTCAAGTGTGAAACAAAATTTAACCAAAGGATGAGTAAGTTTCAGGCTACGTTTGCTTGTCATATTTTAAATTTATTTATTTTTTATCACAAATCAAAATTTTAATTTGAAAATTTCTGCTTCTTTGTTTTGAAATCTGATTGTATGTATGATCTGTCATATTTAATGTTTGAATTTAATTGTTAAGACAGTTAGAGTAGTATCATGAATCAAATACACACATTTGAGCTTGTAAGAAATACAATTATTTCAAACAATTTTTATTATATTAAGTATTTTTTCCCACGATTCAAAAACTGAAAGCATACTGGTGTATATATAGTGTATAAATGGACGAGGAGTAAAAATACAATTTTGCATCGGTTAAGTGCAGAGAGTAGGAATTAAAATTATGAAAAACGACGAAAACAACGTCCAAATATAAAAATCATGTTCGAATGACTTGGGAAGAGGATAAAAAAGGTAAAAAAGAAGAAAAAAAGAAAGCATGAGCTAGATCACGATAGACTGAAAAAAACAATAACGCTGCTGTAGGGTATGATTGAAATGGAACGAGAAGGTGAAAATGAGAAACATCCCCACGGAGTTGCCAAGCAAGGGGAAGGAAAATATGCAGAAAAGAAAAAAATGAGAAAAATAACCCAAAAATGCATGCAGAGGAGTAACCAACCCAGGCGGCAGGCGATGGTTTGATCTTAACAGCAGCAAAATAAGGATGCAGCAATGCACTAGCTCTGTGGATGTGGAAGATAACAAGCGCAGGAATGCACGGGGGTGAGGTGGAGGAAAGACGGGAGGTCGAAGAGGGTGAGAAAAAATGAACTTAAATTATATTAAAAATTCTCGTCTCATCTTGCGAGTGGTCCTTTTTTTGTGCCCTGCAGCACACTTTTCATTTTCCATCGTCTAACCCCCTAACCACTGGACTATCTATCTCCTCAGTAACAGCCATTCGGCCAGTAGAGAGTCCGCCGAACTGACGGCATTGGATGTCACGCAGAAAGCCACGCGCAAAGCAGAAGAAAAACGGGAGAAAAAATGGTAATGCAGAAAGATTCGCGGTAGTGGTGGCAGCGGTGGTCGTTTCTTGAGCGCAGCTTTTTTTGTGTCTGCCTTAATGCTGTTTTCCATTTTCGCTATTAAGGATCTTCAGCCGGAATGGGAATGGAGGTTTTCTGGGTAGTTCACAAACTGTTGGAACTGTTTTTTTGCATGTGAAAAATACACTCTCTAAGAGCGGGAGAAAAAAGCAGTCCAAATCCTTACAGTGGACGGCGAAGGAAGCCGAAGCTGTCAAAATGGGTGTAGCTCGCGGTGGACAGGAAAAACTAAAAAAGAAAGGAAGTCCAAAGTAAGGCAAAAACAACACCTCGGAAAGAAAGAATTAATTTCCTCTCGTGGTGGTGCATCCCGTGGGTGTCTTTCCGCGGCTACACATTCATATTTGAGGGCCTGTGAGAGTGGTACCGAGTGCAGTGCATAGGATGGGGCTTTTTTGTTTTTTGTTGATGCAATCGCCCCGCTAGCTTCGTTTCAATTCCCCTCAAAACGTTACCAGTGTAACGAGCTCCAGAGGAAGCTGAAACGGGAAAGCGTTGCAACCGGAGGAGGGCTCTGATGATGTTTTGCTGCTCTTATTTTTTTTTTCAGCGGTAGCCTTCGGCTGCGTGGTCATAGCAGAGTGGATGAAATTGAACAGGGTAGAATGGGGAAGGTTTCAGGACGGGCGATGTAAAAAAAAACACGTCTTTTTCCCTTCACCTCTTCGTTAGGGTGGCAGCGGGGGTTTCAAATGACTTCCTGCAACGGGGTTGCATGGGACAAACTAAAATCTCTTTCGAGAGAGAGAGAGAGAGAGAGAGAGAGAGAGAGAGAGAGAGAGAGAGAGAGAGAGAGAGAGAGAGAGAGAAAGAGCGAGAGAGAGAGAGAGAGAGAGAGAGAAAGAGAGAGAGAGAGAGAGAGAGAGAGAGAGAGAGGTGTCAGCTGAAACGTGTGGCGAAAAAAAAGCTGGAATAGAAAATAAGGATCGAGAAGATGAAGAAAAAGCAAGATAAAAAGTCCAGAGACAATAGTGTGCAATAGTAGTAGCAGTAAAAAAGAGTGGGAAAGAGAGAGATAAATAAAGAGTGGAAAAAATAAAAATAAAATCTAGGATGGACGGTGGCCATCGTTGTGTGAAGATGGATGCGTACTTTGTGTTGGCTACGTGCGATGGTAGTCAGTAGCGACCCATTTACTTATTTTAACGAATAATTTTTATTGGAGTCAACGCGTAAGGTTTACCGAATCTATATCGGAATTTTGCTACACAATTAAGGAAATGTAACCAGTTTGGTAGAGCTGCGAAAGTGTCTTTTATGTTTCTTTCTTTGCATAACTAAATGTCTTTATTATTTACGCCTTCATTTGGCTAATTAATGGCTCACGAGAGGAGCTTCTATTGTTAAACTATCAGTTCTGTTCAAAATCAGCCGAATGATGGATGATGGTTGTTTGAAAATATAATTTTAACCCTTTAATTCTATGATTTACAGCTTATCATCAGACGTGTGTACAAACGACGAAACGTATTCAACCAAAACCGCCAATAGCATTGACGCCTTAAATTGTGTACCAGTTTTGGGCTCGGGAATGAAATTCAAAACCTGCGCTTATTTTTAACATACACAAAAATCGTTTCTTGCTAGAATAATTCAGCTCCGTGTGTGCGTGTTTCACGAACTGAATGAAAAAAAATCGATAGTGCTGCAAGTATTTGCTAGCTCAATGCATGCACATATGCAACTGGCCTGGTGTACGGCGATGGAAGAGGGATGAAGAGCGAGCAGCAAACGTCGCCCGACCGATCACCGCCTAAAATGAAGCAAACGAAGCTAATGCGGACATTGG
The DNA here is from genome assembly GCF_016920715.1 of Anopheles arabiensis. NCBI lineage: Eukaryota > Metazoa > Arthropoda > Insecta > Diptera > Culicidae > Anopheles > Anopheles arabiensis. The sequence goes on from NC_053517.1 coordinate 54,371,282, forward strand.
CGAACGGTGTTGAGCAGCGTCAAAAAGTGTTGAATAATTCACACGAGTTTGGAACACCTTTTGGGACGGCCCGATGTCTGGAGCGTTGAAGCCGAAGAGAGGGACTTGCAGTGCAGCGCGCACGGGTGTCACGGCCTGTACTAACAGATTGCATGCCACCTCAATGCTAGCAGGAAGCGTTTTTCGTCGGGACACTTTGTCTGGTTGCTTCAGTTCGGGGGAGCGTTTGATTGGTTCAGCACCGAAGAAAGAAGAAACAGTAACGCAGAGATGCACGATGGTTAGGTGCGATGGGGAGTTAAGTCTGGTCTCTTAATACCTGTGTGAGGCAAATTCGTTAGATCCTTCCGGTGCACAGTTTTCCTTCCACGCTGCGAAAGCTGCCGTCGAGCTGTTTGAAGGCGTTTGACAAAATTTGCGCATCGGAGCTTAGTTCGTTTGCATTTCGACAGCTTGCTCGCTGGCATGCAGCTGCATCTGTTTGTCCCAGTTACATTTTGGAACAGGCGGCGATGGACCGATAACGCAACAGGGCGCCCCACTAACGACAAAGCCTGGTCCAAAAATCTTGCCGCGAATCTACAAGCAGGGGAGAATTTTAAATTCGGCCTGAACATTGCGATGCATTCGGCTGCTTGACATTATTGTTGAATACCTACTGCACAGAAGGTGGTGGTTTGTATGGCTGATTAAGGGCATGAGATTGGCACACAATCTGCATCTGCACGGTGAATTATCGATTGATGCAAAAAAAAAGTACGGTTATGTAAAGAAATTGTTATGATACAATAGTGTTTTCTTCCACATTAGCAATCATACATCAATCATAACGTTTTTCGACCATACAGTAGCTGGTTGCTATATTTCTGATCGATATTTTTCATTACTCTTCCAGACGGCGTTATCGATCGATTTTTACAAAGTTCGGTTAATTTTCTCCATTCTTTTGTGTTCATTCGATGGAGGGAAGTACTTTTGACAAAATAGAAGTATATGGGGAAGAAGACAAACTCATCCAGGAGAAAAAAAACAAGCCATCCATGGCCAGCGCCGAACCGAAACCCATTAGAACAAAGACTTCCTCATCGCGCTGTCTTGGACAATTTTGCTTTTCGCATACCCGAAATTTTCATCCAACCATCATCCCCTACACACCGCCACTGAAAGCCGTTGGGAGTGGTATATTGTGCTAGCGAAGATTTTTTTTTTGTCTCCTCAGGAATAGATTTTTTTTCATTCGTTCTCTAGCACTCCCTTGCACCGTGTACCGTGGTGCGTTTTGTGGAGATGGGCGAAAGATGAAAAACGTTCCCTATCGTGCTGGATTGGGACGAAAGTAGTAGTGTTGAAAGTAATCTTGTTTTTTCGTTGGAATATTTCCGACGCTGCATGATATTTTCAGCACGCTATCAGAAGGTGTGTTTTTTCGGCATTGGAGCGTATTTTTTTAGGTGCATTTTTTCCTTCATTCTTTATGCAGCTGGTACACAGCGAGTGAACTATGGTTAGGGAATGGTCTTTCGTTTGCAAAATTTTCCATTTCTCTCATTTCCCTGGTGCAATGGTGTCTTCGTACCGACGTGGTTCCGGTCCTATGGGTGGCGCATTTTAATTTTCAATTTGTTTTCGAGCACCACCAACCCGTCGTCGTCGTTCGCTGGGTGCACGGTTTCCTCCAGGTTTGTCCATCGATTGAATAAATTCCCATTTGCACCTTATATTACGAAAGAGATAGAGAGAGAGAGAGAAAGAGAGAGAGAGAGAGAGAGAGAGAGAGGGTGAGGGGGAGTGGGATAATGGGAATGGGAAGATGTAGATGGAAGGAAAACAAAATCTCACCTCACGATGAAGAATCGGTACTTCGTGACAATTTTTGTCTCCTTCGGATGACGAGCATTTGCTTCCCTCAAAAATTGCCAGGTTTTTTTTATTCACCCATCCAAAGCTCATCAACTAGGTTTCTTTTTTTAATTTATGGGTTGTATATTTTTGTATTGTTATCAAAACATTTCGTGGTTTGGTATTTTTAAAATTGTTTGCATGTAAATTAAATATTTTATGATGTGACGTGTATTTGACATCAGTGCTACGTTGAGTTTGTAGTTTCAGTGTTTAAATCTACAATTAAATTTAAATTTTATAGATATTTATTATTTATTTATAGATATTTCCATCCTTTTAATGCCTGTGGTAAAGTTAGTGGTGGGACTTATCCTGATTACCTTGCTATGGGGTACGATTAGGATTGAGTTGAAGTTATACATTGGTTTTCCCAAAATGGATTAAAATTGGATCACATATTTAAATTATTTATTAAAAACTGTTTAACTACTAAAACTGCTTTACTTAAAACCTGACCAAATGTGAATTGTAGGACTGTATAAAAATAATGGTGGTATATACACATTTGCATAAAATACATCTTAGGTTACACAGAGTGAAATTTTTTATGAACAGGTATAGCCTTACTCCTATCGATGCGCATTAAAATAGCTATTCGTTAATCGTCAAATCACTTTACTACTGACTACTATTACCTCTTCATCAAAATCATCGTATACGTTTTTGGACCGTTTCTCCTAAACAAAAATAATAATAATTATCTTCTTCATCACTATTGTTGAAGCGATGTACTCAATAGTGGAATGTTTGTAAGCGTGTTTTTCATGAATCTATTTGATTTGAATAACCGAAAGATCCAAATGTTTTATGAGAAATTGACACGTGTGAGGTGAATTCTTTGTTTTTGTTATAAATACCTTTATTCTTATAAAACAGGTAGCAGTAATTTTGTTGACGGTGCTAATAAAGATACATTATGTAAAGTTCTTATTTCAAAACTAAACTCAATTGAGATTTAAGCTAACGTAATTCAACTGACGCTTTTGGCTTGGCTTGGCAAGAAAAGAAAGGTTAAAATATTGCTGGTTGCCAAAATATTTATTTCATTTTACATACACTGATTATATTTACAAATAAAATCGATTGAAGGGTTTACGGGATTTCCCATTCAGCTACTTTTTCCCCCTCCAGCAAAAGACCGGCAAGCTCTCAAAACATGGTATGAGTGATTGAAACGTTCGGTTATTTTCCGCTAGCAAACAGATTTAATTATCTGCGCCATTTTTTAGCGATGCGTGGTAGCTGGAATACAGCGCGATTCGCTGTACGATCGTTTAGCAACGCTTCATGATCGTTCTCGCGCAGTACTGGTGCACTTTGCTTCCCACCGTCTTGCTATAGATTTCACAAGGGGAATGATTTGTGTATGAATTTTGCCGTTTAAAAGCAGTTGCTATGAAGATACTAAAATTGTTTATGACTACAAGTAATCGTTTATTGCCGGATTTTTACTATTTGCGATATTGTCGCGGTGATATATATTTTTTAACATAATTAGTGCTCATGACGATGACGGAAAAATGATTATGCAATGAAAGCAAAAATAGGTTAAACGTTGTTGAGATGTGATGAGTAGTACATTAGTGATTGATTTCACACCTGCCTTTCAAATGTTGTACCGCAGTTGTACTTTGCACTTTGAAGTGAGTGATAGTGACTGTGTATACCTACATTGATAGCAACACGCACGTACTTCGCGTGCAAAAATGTGCAAATCAAAACATGAACAGTTGCAGAGAATAAAGTTGCGGTTCTGCTAAACGAGCAGCGATTCTTCTCCAGAACAAAGACAACCAAACATCAACGGCAACCCCAAAACGAACCCACGTGTTGATTCGCATTGTTCGCTGGCAGTCAGGGGTGATTTCGATTTTATTTGTTTTGTTTTAGACGCATAAAAACTGACTGGTTTACAGTGCTAACCAGTAAACCAGCTGGCCAACAAATGCTCGCAGGTCAGTATGGACTTGCACATGGATGATGCACACATTTAGAATGCATCGCAAGCAACGGGTGAAAGCGTAGCAGTCACATCGCGAAAAAGCGAGTAGCTATAGAATAGAATGCAAAAGAAAGTGCAAAAAATTAGGATGCATGAATTAGACAAAAGAAGTGCTAGGGTAATGCACAGCGCACGGCATGCGCATCATACAGGGGGTATATTGGGCCAGTAATTGAAACGAGTATAAAAACTAGAATCAACTAATCTCGTACGGCCGCGTGCCGAAAGGAAATACTGGCAGAGAGAGAAAGAGAGAGAGAGAGAGAGAGAAAGAGAGAGAGAGAGAGAGAGAGACAGAGAGAGAGAGGAGCAGATCTATAGAATAGAAAATAATCAGACCGCATACGCATCGCATCCAAAAGTGCATCGTAGCACATAGCACCTCGTTTATCTCCTCCTCTGTTACCCGCCGCCAGAAGCACGAATTAGGCTTGAACAAATGCAACATCATCAAGCCAAAGCATGTTTTCTCGGGCGGCTGGTGATGGCGGTGCACCGAATACTGGAGCTAAAATTTAATTTGCTTCGTTGATCAGAGCGGGTGTGAAGGCTTCCCAGTCGTTTGCAGTTGCAGATTATTTTGCAGCTCAGAATTGTTTTTTGTTGTTTAGTGTACGTATGCCTGTGCGTGTTTGTGTATATGTGTATATGCTTTCGCTGGAAGTTAGAGGTTTAGGTGTATTTTTTGTTTGTTTGTTTGTTCTTTTTTTGGTTGCCAATCAAATGAAAAGGTGCTGTGTACACGTGAGATTTGTACCTTGAATGTTAATTATATTTCCAGTCGGTTGTTGGATCTACATTCAGTAGCAATCACGTTACTACAATTGAACCTTAGACGGAAGAGGCAAGAGGCAGAATATATATAAAATAACTAAACAAACATTTATGTATGTAAAATTTAAATACAAAGTAATTTTGGTTTTGTAAATTCATTAATGTAACATCATGTAAATTTTCATATGATCAACGGTACATTACGTATGAAAGTTATGTGTTTATTGAATCTATTTGTATATAATTTTTATCGTAACATCTAAAACTATCAACATAACCAAATCGCTAAAAAATAGAATTCAGAATACTTTACTTGTTTCACTGATATGACCGATCGTTTGGATCGCTGAGGTTTACAGGGGGGTTTTGAGAAAAAAATGAGAGGAAGCTTGTTTCAAGTGAAGGTCATCCTGTTTGATGCATTCACAGCTAGCAAAAAAAAACGAATACTAAGCTAGAGCGAGACGCATTGCTTTCAAAATCGGTACGAGAAATTCGTGTAGAATATTCATTATTGAAAGGAATTTAATTGTTTCAGCAAGTTTTAACGTTGCACAATTGATACGCAAAAAAACCTGTGAGCCAGTACGTTTTTAAGTCATATACACTACACCATGAGTGACTCTCTCCCTCTTCTAAATTGCATATTGGACGTGTGACGAAGACCGAATACATTTGTCGACTGCCTGGGGGCACTGTTGGACGAGGTATATTTGTATGTATATATATCTGTGTGTGTGTATGCGTGTATATGGGGTTGCGAATTTATTTGGTTTTCTAATCAGTTTTAACTATAAAAAGGACAGCAAGTCGAGAGACACGCGAGAGGGTTGCAATTCGAATGTTCAAACCATATTTCAAGCGAATCGTCGTTGAGACGGTGGTTTTTTGTGAGTGAGCGTACAAACGAATGCTCCGAGATATTTGCTGTCGATGGTATTGGAATATTTTAATGCTGAAAAATTTGATGTAATTGGAATAATTATTAACTGTGTTTTTTTATTTATTTTAGAATAAATAATTAAACCCCGAGTAACGTTCATTCCGCCATGGTGGATTACAATACTTTGTGGTAATAATTTTCGTGCAATTGTTTGAGTTTTCTCTATTCATCAAGAAACAGTAAATAAGTCTGTTATTGTACTGATCCTTATCAAACGCATAAATATGACAAGTAGTACGCGAAACGTAGCAACTACTTGCCTTTAGACAGCAACCACTGGAGCAGCCGAGTAGTTGATGCCTTCGTTTCGGTTGTTTTCGGTGCACTTATCAACCTACATTGATGAGGCGAATCACTCTTATTAGGGGCACGCACACTCCTTCAACCAACAAAGCACACATATGGCACTACTCGCTCGAGCGCTTTAAAGTGGACGACTGAGGTGGCGGTGCAGATGCAGGTTGCAGTGGATGCACTATTTGTCGTAACGGCAACTCGTACCATGCGTGGTGGTATAACTATGAGAGACAGTGTGTGTGTGTGTGTGCTTGTGCTGCTCAGCGCCGCCTTTTTGGTTCGTTTTTGGAACCGCACGTTGGGTGGTGCAACGTGACTTAGATTTCACTGTGACCGTAGCTGTTTTGGAGCGGTTTTTATTAGTGCACCGCGTCATTTTGGGTATTTTCCACTGGGTGGCTTGTTGTGTCATCTGATTGTAGGGGGTTAGTGATAGGTTTTGCGTTTTTTTATGAGCACTATTTTAACAAAAGAATATATTTGAAGTATGTGACTGCACAGTTTAATGAGACTTGAATGAAATAAGCAATGTATAAACAGTTATATGTATATTATTGCTTTTTAGAAGTTGCTCGAATCCTAAATGCTTAATCAAATTTAAATGATATTAAGCATTATTTATTCAAAACAAGTCGGCGTTTCGTACAGTTAACTAAAACATTGGTGCTGTTGTAAAAACCGTTACATGTAAAAAACCGTTTATAGATTCTTCGCAAAAAGAACTTGAATTGAAATGAAGGGGCATGTCAGTTAGTGGGCACATTTAATTTGATTATATATTTTCACCCTAGCCAGTGGCGGATTGCGGGTTGCAACTATAATCTTATCTGTGCATTTCCCTCCTCACCTCAGTTTCTTTTGCTCCCTCTCCTAGTCAAAGCGTCCCAGGGACGGAAGAAAGTGGCCAACCGTTTTGCAGGCAGATTGCGTCAATGTTTGCAATTATCAGTGTTATTGTTAGCGCTTAGTTTTGGTCCCCCGTTGCACATAAACACACATACACATAGCATGAGCTGCATACATCAGACCAGGGCCGGAAAGTAACGTTCTGAAATAGTGTACAATTTTCGCTCCGTATCAACTATCAGTCAAGAAGGGCTTACATGTTTTATGGTACGAAATTTAAACGTGAATTGTGACGCCTTGGGTTTTGCGATACGAGCGCCCAGCACAGCTAGCTGCTTTTAGGCCACTGGTGACAGCTATAATTAGCGTTATGAAATAATTTCTTTCATGGGAAAATTTGACCTTTTTCGGTTTATATATTTTGATACCAGACAGAAAATGCATACATTCAGGTAGAAGTTAAGCTTGTAATGGAAATTATAAATTATGTTTTAATTAATAGTGTTCAAATTCAATAGCATCATCGAGGGTAACAAACATGTTGCTGGTACTTCCCGTTTTTTTAAGTTTTGAAAGTTTTTTATATGAGCAAACATTAAAATAATACTCTAACTTTAATTTATAAACTACATTTGTATCTGCCGCAAAAAATGCTTAAAACTAAACTTCTATAAATAAATTATAGCAGCATCAAACTTAAGATTTCGTTGATGTACTCAAGCTGGTGCTGGTATAGTTTAAAGTCGAGTAGAATTGTTCTTTGTTTTTCTATTTTTTGTCCTTCGCGAGTACGCGCACTAATGCAAATGGCTCATGACAGCTCGTTTACCAGATTCCACTAAAAACCGCTCCACTACGAGAAGGAGGCAAACGTCCCATAAGCAAAAGCGGCAAATGTCGCAAAAAATACACAAGTGACTTTTTTCCAATTAAAATGGGGCGAATTATTTATTTTAGTAACACCAGTGCCAGCGTCAACCCATCCACCAAACCAAGTAGATGGAGTCGTTCGAGTTCGCCCAGCCCGCCAGTGAGCTTAGTAGCTCGGATAGTATGTACAAGTCCGTCTGGCAGTTTTGCGACTCCTTTTGTCTTCCCTGAATCTTCTCTGCGCTCACTAACGCACATCACACACCCACACATATATATACACCGAAACTTTCCCCGTTTTGGATTTGTTTTATGCTCTTTTTTTGCTTCCGGCCAGTTTCGGACAGTAGTCTGGCCAAGAGGAGGGCGACTGAGAATTCAAAACCGAAAGCGCCCGAGAGAGAATGACCAAAGTGGACTGGTCATCGTGAGTGTTTTGTTCTATGCCCTCTTTTCCTAGTGCAGTGTTTCGAGTGTTTCTATTGTATCTTCTTTTTTCTTCATCCTTACGAAGGCAACGCTGAGGACGGTCAGATAGTGGTATATGCTTTAGCCCTGACGGTGCTTATGTGTTTGTGTATTTACACTCGTTGAGGTCTTTTCTACTCCACAGTCGACCATCGACCAGGGAGTAGCAATTGGAAATGACGTACATGCTGAAGAGTTAAGTTGAAAAGGGCATCTTTCGCAAAATTTTGGCGAATATTTCCGTCTGTACTTCCGCAAAGTTTGTTGAACAAATTATGTAACCATATATATCTCTTAGTTTTGTATTTTAACAGATACAATATTTTTGCAAAATGCTTAAAGTGTTAAGCTTAAGCAGCAGTTTTATTATGCTAAAGTAAGAAAAAAATATACAATCATGGTTTCAAATGCTAAGTTTGGAGTATCATATGTCAAAATAAATCTCATAGTGTGTTTAAATTAATGGAAACGCTTGTTTTGAATACGTGTACGAGTAGGGTGTGTTGAAAAAGGGTTTTGATCATCATAAAAACTGCAAAACTGCACTCCAAATCTACCCTCAACCCTAACATTGTTGATCGAGCCATCCGGCCACCATGCGTTCCATCTCAAGGTTATGCTTGCCGTTTCATGATGCTCACGATTAAGATATCCACCGGGTAGGACAAGCGAACTTGAAACGAAAAGCAAAGAAGAAAATTTAAAAGGAGCGCTCGCGAATAAGCCCGACTGGGACGGCTCAGCGATACCTGACAAAAGTCATCGATCGCGTACGACACCTATCGGGACTAATTTCCGTCGCCTGCTTCTGTCGCTTCTGTCGTTTCAATCGATTTGAACCAGCTTCCAGGTCCCAGTTTGGTCGTCGATGTCGACGACGCGAGATAACGGGCGCGTCTCTTTGAGCATCGCAGACACGACGCTGAACATGGCCGATGATGGTGCAAGCAAACCCACGTTGATACCATCTTTCATCGTTAATGGAATCCTGCTTGCTTCATCTCGTTCATGCAACCGAGTCCGGAGATGGCGACCGCTTCCATGCACTTGATCTGTTCATGCACAGAATGGCCTGATGCCCAATCTTGAAGGGAGTTCTGGAACCTAAAGGCTACCGAACTGAATGTGTACCGTCTTCGTTAGTTGATGGTGGTGGAGCTGTGGCGGTGTGCGAAAACCCATCTTTCCTACCGTCTTATGCTGGGGCTCGGGACTTGGGAATCGATTTTGCCTGTTCCCCACTTTCGACCACGATCTCTTGTGTTAAACGTAAAGGGGTGCAGCAAGAGACAGGCTAAATAGTTTAATCGTTGGTTGTCTTACGATCGCGCCACCATCGATGTGTACAGGGTAGAAGAATGGAGAAAACTGGTCTTAACCGAATCAGATTGAATCTATCAATTGTAAGCTTTGTTGTTACTCGTGCCATGGCGACTGTACGTTGGTTGTGTGCTCGTATATTGTCTCTTATTTGTATGTATCTTTTGCTTACTTCTGGTGCTGTTGAGCAAACTATTAAGCATTTTTTTTAAAACATCCGTTGGATTCGTTGAAGCTGAAGAAGGTCGTAATCGGTTTTCCAAAAGCTGATTATTGTACGATAATAGTAGCATAGGACTAGAAATAATGAAAAAAATCAAAAGAGAGAAAGGGAGAGAAAGATAAAGAGAGAGATAGAGAAAGATAGAGAGAGAGAGAAAAAGAGAGAGGCAGAGGGAGGGAAAGAGAGAGAGAGAGAGAGAGAGAGAGAGAAAGATAGAGAGAGAGAAAAAAAGAGAGAGGCAGAGAGAGTGAAAGAGAGAGAGAGAGAGAGAGAGAGAGAATACAAACGAATTGCGTAAATCTACCACATTTTAACAAGCAGCTGCTGCTACACAGGCGATTGTACATAATTTGATCGATATACAATCAATCCATTACTAGATAGCACATTTGTATTTACCATCTGAGCTCCAACCCCTTCGCGCTCTTTCAGTTGATTGTTGAAACCTTTCAATGTGTGCCAATATATTTTTTCTTCGTCTTTCTTTAGTGTCGATCGTGTCTCCAAACACACTTATCGATGGGGACAAGCCTACAGTCAATACAGAGTTACATTTTCCATTCCATATCGTTGAACGATTTCGGGAAAACAGACACAGATGCTACTAAATAAAAAATACATCATACTACGAATTGTAAGTAAGTATAGTACAACGACGGGTTTCGAGCAAAAACTAAATTTTGGGTAGATGGAGCCATCGTTAAGAAAGCAACAGTTACGGGAATATTGAAATAGTAAAATCAATTAAACTATTTCAATATTCCCGTAACTGTTGCTATCTTAACTATGGCTCCATCTACCCAAAATTTAGTTTTTGCTCGAAACCTGTCGTTGTACTTACTTACAATTCATAGTATGAATGCACTCACAAAAAGCATCAGTGGGGGGACAACCTGTTCTCTGTTCCAAGCCGTAGGCATAATAGTAGAAATGTATCCACGCGGCGAGCTAGCGGGTTAGTGTGCAGCGGTGGTCTATCGAGCGTTGGAACAACATCGCGATCCATAAGGTGACCAATAAATTAGCATACACTTGTCCCGCTGGTAGGTTGTGTGCGGCGAGCGTGTGCGGGAAGGCAGATCGCGCCTTGTGATTGTGCACGAATTATGTGCAGTGTAACGATTCGTTGTGGACGAAGGCAGAAGAAGTTAGATCCGCAAGGGGCGCGAAGCGACCTTCATAAAATTCGATCGTGAGAAATCCCACCGGCCTGTAATAGTGTTGAGCTAATAGGTTGTGTTTATATCTAACAAGTACACATGCATATCCCCTCAGCAAAGCGAAAAAGCATGTTTCTTTGTATATGAGTGTTTGCAGGGCACAATAAAATGTATTTACTATGAGTGGACACCGTTATTGGGACAGTGTTATCCCAAAGCAGTACAAGTATACTTAACTGTACATTAGGATTTGAGAGCTTAAACTTATATGATATAAATTCTTCTCATGATATAGGTGCTTTCAGATTTTATAGCAACGCATATGCAATAATATTTTAAGCAGACATGTTTAATTATGACCTTCTCTTGTTTATCGACAAAGACTTTCTTTGCATAAAGGAAACTAAGCTTTCCTCCATGTTATTGGAATGCTTCATCTCACCAAAAATCGTTTTTCTAATTGTTGACTACACGTGTTTCAACGAAGATAATACTTGATATCGTTATTGGGCACAATCAACTCTACCAGCATTAATGACAGGATGTTGTTAGCTCATGTAAATGAAATCAATAATACCGCTACAAGTATCGATGATAATCACAGCGATGGAAGATGGCCGGTGCCGGTCTTGGTAGGCAAAAGCATCAACATCAGCTCGAATGAATGCAATGAACCAAAGAAAAAAAAACAAAAACAGAATCACGTATAGAGACAAAAGCGAAACAACCCACTTCTTTCACCTGTCCATTCTTCGGCGATCGGCCGTACTCCATGGGGTCTATCCAAACAGGAACTTCTCCCGTTATTGAACCATCATTAAGAATTACGGTTAGATTTCTTAAAAGTGGATGAAACACAAAATGCGTACAAGAACTCGTCGGACGGGGAACGATGAAGATGGATCCTCGTTACGCCATTCATTGAGGTTAGTTTGCCTTCACCTTTCCTTTCTAGCTGGTCTTTTCTCCTGCAAAGAGTCTACTCCAGGTGCTCTCAGTAATCATTCAACAGTACCAGACAACAGCTAGCGTGCAGGCGAACCATGCCTACTTCCACACATTGCAAATGGCTATCTAGCTTCTCCTTTTCTTGGTTGTGATTTTTTTTCTCTCTCGTCGTAAGAACAAATCGTGAAGGACGCTTGGATTCGGAAATATGCAATCCGAAGCAACACACCCAATACCTTCGGAGCGTGCTGGAATGGTGCGCGTGTTGCCAACACAGTTGCCACTTAATTTCAAACCAATTTCAATTATCTCCATACGCACTACACTCAACGGTATGCTTGAATTGTGCGTGTTTCCCTTCCATACGCGATGTTGGGGGAGTTTCATACCCATTGATTCATTCCGTCTACCGGCGAATGAACGGATTTAGTTTTCCCTCTAACTCGGTAGCGTTGTCAAAGCTATAGTGTAAAAGTCTTTAAACATGAAGAGAACTGCTGCTGGTACTTCTGATGTTGATGATGATGATGATGATGATGGGGCGGTAGACCGTGGTCAGTATCTATGATTAGAGTTTTTGTACGGAGAAAACTCGTAGTTAGGGTACCTTGTGTTCTCTGCGATGTGCTTCTCTTAACTCGTCATTCTTATTATCGACCTCCGGTGGGCATTGGAGCAGAATGCTAGGATCTTTTTTTTTGTAATGTATCACGAACGATACTATAATTTAAACAGGAAACGCAGGAACACGCAATTTTGCTATGAAAAGTGTCTCAACATGGTGAGAACCATTTTAAGAATTTTGTTTAGTTTAGTAATAAGGACAAACGCAGGCTTAATGTGTTATTGGTTGCCCATTTTAAATAACTTTGGTCACGTTTTTTCTTTAGGAAAGGTAATGATAGAAAAACAGCATTATTGATATTTATTATTTTTAATTGGAATATTTGGTTAAGAAGTAATTGTAATTACAATCTGAATTTGTTTCGTTATTTTTAAGATTACATAGCAATACTGCCTTTTTCGACTGTTCCTCCTAAATGAAAAAAAAAAAAAGATTACTCAGCGTATATTAAAACTATCTCTACACGGGTCGTCATCGAAAGCGTCTGGTTTGTCACCTCTGTGCCACGAGCACACATTTTCTCAACATTGTTTGTTAGTAATTATAACTGTAATATAATTATTTGATTAAAATAAAATTATGAATGCATGCTGTGGCGAATACAAATACAACGCATACAAATATATCTAATATATTTAACTTTTATGTTTACTATTCGATAGAGTGTACGACCAGGCGTTAGTTTGTTCGATTATGCGCAATATCTTGTGATTGTAAAGAGATGAATGAAAGATTTTCACTTTGTTTATGGTAAAACATCCAGTTTTAATGACACATGGCAGCATTACCGTGTAGTATTACTTCGGCATTATTTAATGTTCAATCGCAATCCACACGTGTTTGTGATTTGAAAACTAATCACAATGTTTAAAACCAAAAACTACACAAGCAACTCAGAAACAATATGTTTTTCTGCTTCTCTTATAAATGTTGAAGTGGTAAGAAAAGCCTTTTTTTATTCCAACGTAAATGTTTTCTAACAGAAAGCGAGCCACACATGCACCGTGTGATAGGTGGCACAGTAACAAAACACAAGAAAATATTCCCTCAATTGCCCGTTCCGGAGAAGCGACACGTGCCGCAATCACGGAGCGTCATTTCCTTCTGATATGTCCATATCCATGTCCAGCCCGGGTTCGGCACTGTTTCGAGCCGACCTGCCAACCTGGTGAGGTGGCAAAAACACCTGTTTTCTCACAAACTGCACACGCCGGCCCGATCGCCCGATAAACCGATTGCCCGAGACGTGTTCCGTGACTAAAACCGTAAACATCGCCCCCCAGCCCGGACAGCAATGGTTGGTGGCTAGTCCACCGACGCAAAGCGCCAGCACCGCAACATGCGCCACCGTCGGGCGCGCGTTGGTTTTGTACCGCGTGAACATCCACACGGATTGGTATGTGACCGAGATAAGCTTCTTGCCGTTTACCAGAACGTTGCTTGGTGCCCAACGTGGCAAACACCTGTTGCCTCTAGTCCGGCGGCGAAGGTACCCGAGCAATCGTTCTTTAGCGAGACAACGACGATCTGTCCCAAGGTACAATTGCTTCGGCTTTTGTTTGTTAGACTGATGGACGGATTTTAGGAGTGCAACAAAGCATAAGTTTGTCTTTTCTACTCGCATGGCTTTGAACACGTGTGGTTTTCTAAAAAAAATGCTTTGTGTGCATGTGTACGTTGTTTGCAAGCTTGAAGTGAACGAGCTCGCTTGACGCCGTTGTTGGATCTACACGTGCGGCCTTGGTTCATAAGGTATAGAATATAATGTATCAGTTCTATATTTCCTTGTAATTCTTTGTTAATGTATATACTGCGCATATCTGCTTTGATTAATACTTCATTTTTCGATATGAAATTGTAATACTAACAAGAAGATACTAACAGTACTTGTTACTTTCACATAAGGCAAATACAAATTTCATCACATAATGCTGCCCATCTCGAGCTACCTTTCACCAGTTTCAATTAAATCAACGAATCCCACCAGTACTTAACACCGTACTGATTTATCAAATTCCAGCAAACACCATCCATCGTAACGTTCCATTTCCAGCTGGAAGGTCGTTAAAATAGGCATGATTGATCCCAGAGTGGCTGTTCTAATTATGCTTTTATTTCAGAGTATGAGCAGTTAAGCTAATGAAAATCACTTATTGCAATCCGAAATGTTACCTTGTGCTCCCCAGGCGAACGTACGCCTCGAGCCAAATGAATCGCGTATGAATAAATTTTGATTGATCACTTAACTATTAACCCTCGCCCACACCTTGTACTATTAGTTGCAATTCGAAAAAAAACAACCTCACCCACACACAACAACCAATCGTATCTATCGTCAGCTGACAGTAGCGAACGAGCAACCTATTTGACAGGCTGCGACCTATTCCTACAGCCGGTCGATTATTGGATTAGACTGGAAGTACCGAAAGTAATCGAGCAACGTACGATTGCGTTGGAGAGCCGGTTGCTAGTGGCTGTTTCCCGTTCCGGCTTCAGTTTCGTGCCAATTTTGGACCCGGTGGCAGGGAGACCAATTAAAGATATCCACGTGAAACGGACCAAACTGTTCCCTAGCAGCGATGCACGCCGCCCGTACCAACATTTGCACTGGGAGAATGTAGAGTTATGCGATCTGGCAAACGACGATGCCCCGCCATCCCAATGCTAGATTGCTAATTATGCAATCTGTTGCCCGTTGTACTGCCTTACCTGCAGGTGCCGGGACTTCAGCTATCGTAGTCCCGCGCCGGAGAATGGGTTAGTGTAAGCGTCCATGCTAGCTAACCTCTCATCAATTCATTCATTTTCGGAAGGTGCCGGTTCCCCATTTTGGTGCCAGGGTTAGAGGAAATCCCTTTTCGATTTTCGTGTTTTCCTTCCGTTCCATTACGAGCCATAAGTTGGGATCCATTCGCGTACCCAACTGCACCTAGGTACAGCAGGTAGCACCATTTATCCAGCACACTGCACGCTGGCATGCCATTGGAATTGCAGCTGCAAGGGATAGCGAATGTTCCAACCGTACGATACGATACGCCATACGAACCATACGAACGAATGATCCACGCTTACTGAAGCTATTCCAAAAAATGGTTCCCAATCCAGCCACCTCGCCGGTGCTGGCAGGGATGCATTTATAGCAGAGTGCGCAACAGGAGCGCCCAATACATACCCAGCCCAGGCTAGAGCAATCGTTATGCACGCGAGATGCAAGTCAACTTCATCGGCACCATTTGGTCAATGTAGACCGAAAATTAATACGAATTTAAAAGCTGTCCCTGCTGTGCACTGCCTGTGTGTTGCCGAGAGGAGTGTGTTGTCTACGGATCGAAAATCTTTCTCCTTGCGGAGGTGTGGGGGATCAATGCGGTCGGGTGTAGAGTATCGTACTTTGCGTTCCTCTCAGTGCTTTTGGTATGCACATTGCTGAACTTTAACTATGCTTCATCCCCAGCTAGGGAGTCAGATTGGACCGTGGGGAATTGTTGAACGAGAAAGAGAGGAATGGGTTTATCGTGCAAACCAACACTCCATAAAACCGGTCTCAAATCGTTTAACTTTTCGTCTACCAAACAAAACCGAATTACGGCGAATAAGGTAGTAGGCAAAAAGGGGAAAACGGAAGGGAAGGAAATTGTTTGGAGAAGCGGTTTGGTGACGTGTAAATTTTTGGCATTTTAACGTGAGGACTTCTCCTTCTCCTACCGCGCTTCAGTTTCGCTTTCTATTGCACCGAAACACGTGAGTTGAAAGTACTGGTTTTAACAGATACAACGGGCCTTTTCAGTCCGGATTACACCCGTCCTACGCTGATGACAAAACGGACGAAGCGTTGGGGGTTAACTGAAGCGCTTTATTTGCTCTGTTCGGTTAGAAACGTTAGTCCTAAATAAATCTATTCCAGTCGTTATACTCATCTATGGCTAATTATGGTCTAATTCTTATAATTGGATTCGAAATATAGTCGAACTTTTCAACGAAATGAGCACTGCATGGAAACATATGAAACAAGCAGCGAGAATAAACATAAACGACAAAGTTGTGTACAGTATCTGCCTGGATAAATACTCGAATAACCAGGCGTACGATTTTGCAACGTTTGTTCAGTTCACTTTGACACCTTGTGCACAGGTGAACATGAGCAGCATTACCTCCCGAACCCGAATGGTTGTTCCGATGGCGTTTTTGAAAACTGTTGCTCCAACACCGCTGGGAACGGTGAGGGGTCGAGTGGCTGCACTTCAGTTAGGCAACGGAAGTTTGCTTCCGCCCGTTGGCTAGGGCATCGAGTTTTTCCTCCATGCAAAAAGCCAATCTTTCGTGTGTATGTGTGTGTGTGCAAGGTTATTGGAAGGAAGCTTTTCTGCTCATGGATGATGTGGGTCGAGGCTTATTTGAAAACCTGTTGAATGTTTAACCAACACCGGCCAACACCGGTCGTATTGGGCCACAGTTTTGGAGCAAGCATGGTATGATTATTTAATAGCAGCTTGTTGCTACGTTCGGTTGTCATTCAAAGTTGGGAGGATAAACTATTGCTAGTAAAGTGTCCAGATGTTAAATTTGCTATTACATTAGATAGTTAGGGAAATATTAGGAAAAATAAATGTAGTGTGAATTTCTAACCTCCGTGTCGAGATAAGTCTTTTTATCTGATACATAAATAAATATTATCAATACACGAAACATTGAAAATACGGTTCAATGTCATTATATATTATTAATTAGGAAGTGAATAAAAACAATCAATGTTATTTCAATCATTTTACTCGTAACAACAAAAAAAAAAACGAGTCTGTAAATCATACTGTTTGACTTAAAGCTTAGCTCAAATTCTGCGTAGTGCTACTTAGTATAAAACATTAAAAACCCACTTTACGTTAAATGACCCGCTTTTATAACTAAATTACAAACACACTTTTCTATATTAATTACGTAACTGTCAATTCGTCGGAATTTAATATTTAAACTCTTAATATTTAAATCAACACACCAATAAAATAATCAATTAGATGCTGAATTAAATAGTTACTTAGTTTATTGAATAGGTAACTTAATCATCTTGATAGCATACAATCAAAACCATCCATTGAATGTTTTTTGACGATAGTTAGCTGACAATTGAAATAAAAAACATGCGATAGGATGGAGAACCCTGTCTTCGAGTTCTATTGTATTAGAAACAATTTGGATTTCTTTGTATAGAAAAAATATCCCAATTGATAGTCACAAATTCCATCGGTAGTGGTCAATCGAAGTCCTAGCAGTGAGTTTGGATTGTATTTTCTTTCATTAACAAACAAATATAGACTCAATTGAATGAAATAGTGAATGTGTCACGTTTTTATTATTTTAATAGATAAACATTTTATTTCAGACATCATTGCGCTGCCATGACATTAAGCTGACAGTATCGTTTGGATATACAACAATTCATTTAAAACAAGGTAAGTACAGTAGATACACATGTATGCATGCATAACTGAAACAACTGAGTAACGCCATACTTGCTTATTTGCTAGTAAAACAATAAAACCATCCAAACGCCGTTTCCTTTATAGTTTCCCCGGTTTCAATGCCGCGCTGTACAAAAATCGAACCAATTCGACTGAAGGGTTATACTAGGCAACGACAAAGAAGCAAAAAGGAAGGAAAGGAAAAAAATTAGAGGCAAAAAAGGCAATGCAAGTGTGATAGTAACTAATGCCAGAACGCGGAGGCGACTTGCTGTCGCCCCGCAAACAAAAAAAAAGTATTTCTCCTCCCATGTGCCATGCACTGTGCAGTGGTAGTAGTATCTGTCTCCATTATAGCAGGCGCAGCGTTTTTTTATTATTATTATTTCGTTCCTTGTATGTACTCGTGCACAGACACACCGTAGATACCGTCGTCCCCGTCCGGGCTAAGTAACTGCAGCTATTGCACTGTTTAGTGGTGGGTGCGGTGCCGGTGCGAAGGTGGCCAAGGATTTGCTGTGTGCTGGTGTGTATACGGAGTGTGCTTTTTTCGCTGCTTTCTATTTTCGTTATTTCCACCCCATCCCAATGATGCATTTTTCGTCCAGCAAACAGTATGGGTGCGTATGTGTATGTGTGCGTGCTTGTGTATTCGTGACTGGCGCGCGTGTACATGAGCGGAAGTGGCTCTCGTTCTTGTGCCGCACTTTTTTTGTGCTCACTCTTTTTTGAGCGATTTCTTTTCATTTCCGGACTTCCAATTCCCTGGCCAAGTTGCTAAGGAGTTGGGTATATGTGCCGTTTTTTTCGTTTTAGTGGATTTTTTTTGGTCGTGCTATACAAGTTAATGCTGTATATTTCGTTTATTTTCCACCTTCCGGTTCATTTTTCTGGCTACATCCTCCGTTACGAGGGCGCTTATGTTTGTCTTTTCTGTGTGCAGTACTTTCTCGAGGATTTTAAATGTATATATTTTTTTCCCACCGTACCATTTCCGTTCGTATTCGAGCAATAGTTGCAGCAGTGTGCAGCTCGTATCAGGCAAGTATTTGGCGTGTTCCGGACTTCTTGCTTTGCATCTCGCTTGCCGATGCGTTTCGGTGTGTCACTCCATTTCTTTCCATCCCTTGGGCCATTTCATCGCGATGGGGCAGAGTGAAATGACTGGGGGAAGGGGGGATAGTTACGTTTTCGAAATCCCGACCACTTGTTGTTCTGGTTTTCTTCTAAAATATATCTCCATTATCTTATTTTCTTATTTTGGGTTGTATGATTTTTGTTTTCCTTTTTCCCGCCGCTCTACTTTCAGGCCACGCTACTATTCCGTCTCTAGCGCCAGTCTGCATCAGTAGTTGTAGACAATACACCGTGTGTGCGTGTGAGTTTTGTGTACGTGTGTGTGTACGTTTAGTGGATAAAGAGAAGCTCTGAGTTGGCTGCGTTTGTGCATTCCAATTTCGGTGCGGAATCACTGTAACGTGCAAACGACGTGTTGCGGGTGTGAGATAGAACTTCCTTTAACGGTGTGTGCGAGATAAAACAGGAAAGCGTCGATAACGAAACATTAAAACGAAACACAACGCGTATAGTGCGGTATAGTCCAGAACATTGCAACAGGTGTGGTGGCTTAGGCGTTGCACGGGAAGTGCAATTTTTGTTTTTAAACCCTGCTGGCAAATTGTTGTTGCGTTCGAGATTGCTCGAGCTACTTCGGAACCATCAGTGATTGCCACCCAGCAAGCGAGTGTGTCCGCGAGTTTGAGTGTATGTGTGTGTATATGTGTAAGGGATAATGTAATGCAAAGATTTTCCTACACAACAAATTGCAGAGCCGGGACCACCTGTGGCTTCGTGGAATCGTGTCCTCCGTTTCACCGTGTGCTCCGCAAGAAGCTCCAGCTCCAACGCACATCCTGCGTCCCGATACGATGGCAGACTGCTCGTACGCCCGCTGTGTCCAGGAGCGGCGCTACATAAGACGCGAGCTGGCCAAGTGGACGAAAAATATGGTACACATAGTCGGTAAGTGTATATTTATTTCTTATTACTTTCTGCATCAAACCCATGTATTGCCGCAAGTCGTACCGAGAGCAAAGAGTTTGATTCTTGCGTCCTGCAGGACGGTGCAGGAAAGCTACAAAATAAAATCGATTCACAAATTTTGTCATTTGCACCTGCTGGTGGAAGTTTATCGCGGAAATTTATACATTGCTCTGGCCTACGCCTTTTGTTGCCATGTCGAAACAAAGAGCTATCGTTTTTTATCGCTTTGTTTTTGTGTGTAAACCATATCTTGCAGTGGTTCTGTGCGCGACCTCATTGCCAGACACACCTCGACAAAACGCGAACAAGCAAGCAGTTCCTTTTCCAAGATACTTAATGGTAGTAGTAGTAGTAGTAGTAGTAGTAGTAATACTGGTGGTAGTAGTGCATTCGCACGTTGAACGCGCGCAACAAGTGAAAATTTCCTATATTTTTGAGCTGCCTGCTGACGGGTTTTCTTTTTTATCCGCTTCTTCCTTTCGTTTCTTTTCGCTGGGACGATGTGGGTTGCGGCTGATGAAGGTGGTGAGGGTCACGGAAAGTGTGCATCCTTCCCTCGCCGGCTCTGGCACGAGTAGCAGGCGGACGATGGGAGCACTTGTTGTTAGTGGCACGTACCAGTTCGCTGCTTTTTTATTTTTATTCGTTAACGTTTCTCACTTTCCCAATCTGCTCCACGGACGCACATCCTTGCCTGACCGTCGTGCGCTGCACTAGTGTACATGTTTGTTCGGCCTGGTGTTTGTGCGCGAAAGAGAAAAAAGCTCGAAATGTTACGGGGTGGTGCCGAAGTGCACTCCGGCGATGGCATGCACACAGAAAGAAAGTCGTTGTATATAGAACTCACCGTCTCGACGGTGGTTGCTATGCACGGGAGCTAGGGGACGCGGGCGGAGTTGGAGTGGCGCGGCGCTGCGCCACCCCGGTGCAGGAAATATAATCAGGTTTTGCGCTTGTGTGTCAGTCGTTTCCGCTTTTCGTTAGTTCCGTTCGCCCTGCCTCGTCCAACGCTGTGCCATTTACTGTGCGAGTGCTTTTGGTGTGGCCTTCCTTGGGCTTCCTGTGCAAACACGAAAATATCAACTCCTGGGGCACTCTTGGCACCTTCCGCACCGACCGCTCGGGACCGACCTCGCATCCTCGAGATGCAAGGGACTAATTCGAATGCTTCCCCGTCCCCTCCAATTGCTTTTCCATACTAAAGCAAGGGGTGAAAACGATCAATTTTTGTTGTATAACGCGGCCTGCATCAACCAGCGCCCGATATGTCTTGTCCTAAACCCCTTTCCATTCGAGCGATCAGGGACATTCGACGGTGTGGGAACGGTGAACATGTCCTGTGGAGCTCCCTGGATAACGACAAAAGCTTCCCACAAAAGCTTGCTGTCTCGCTCTGCTCGAGGAAGGCAATAAAAAAGCTCCGTCTTGAGAAAATATTTTCGACGGAGTACTCGGATGCACTTTTCTTCTATCGTCTTTCTGTCGCCTTGCTCCTGCGTCGGTCTGACCGAAACCGTTCCGAGCCAACATCACCCAATTGCCCTTCCCAACGTCTCGAGTTGCGGGGGCTTGAAGATGTGGATCGAACGGGAAACTTCTCTAAAGCTACCCGTCCAAAAACACAGCAGGAAGGAGCGGAAATGTCACTTGCTGGTGAACTGCACTCTCCACCGTGTCTTTAGTTTCGATTCCCGTACCTCAGGGCGATCTTATCCCGCGTTCGACGCTAGTAGTCCAAATTTCGTCCCCTTCCGGTATCTGCCATTTCCTCCAGGCACCGCTTACCTCCATCGACTGTGGACTGGCTTTCTTTCCATCTTGCGCGTTCTTATCGCTTTCGCCAATGAAGTTGAACCGCTCCCTGTGCGAATGCACCCTACCACGAAATGGGATAAAACACGTGACTGTGTGTTAGAGCAGTGTGTGCCAGACGAGCAGACAGGGAATGTGGCAACCGTTTCCGATGCTGGTGGTAGTAGTGTGCTGCATACACACAACGCTCAGCATGGAACAGGCAACAGGTTTCCGTTGCAAGTAGGACCGAAAACAGCGACAAACGTCGACGCCATCCCAAACCGGCAGTGGATTGCGGATGGCAGGGTGTGAGGGTGAAAAGTTTTCTTTCCAGCACAAAATCGCACTATCAAATGGTGCGACGCCGTCGGTGCATTGTTGCCAGTAGGTCCTTGCGCGTTTGTGGAATGTTTGTCGGTTTCGGTCGGCGATGGCGACGGAGCAGAAACAGATGGCACGGTGCATGGTCTTTTCACACAAATAAATCAATGAGGGATTTTCAATATTGAACCGATTGATGGATAGAACCGTCTCGCCCAAAATTGGTGGCAGCAACGTAATGGTGGGTAATGCGTTATTCATTCAATGCAATCGATATCGCCTTCATCGAAAATAGCGAGTAACAAGTTGCACGGTGTAGAGGGTGTAGTGTATAATCTTACACTTTGTTTTGCAACACATATGGAATGGATGATATGCGATTTTGAGTAAGTGCTGAATTTTGCATTTGAATTGGTTTGCAAGTTTTCATGATGTAAGGACTTGTTTCGTTTTCCTTATAGTTTTTTTAAATCCCAACCTACATTTTAAAAGTGATTATAATTTTGTAGAAATACTCATTGCAATGCACATTAAAGGTTTCAGAAAATGGTAACATTAAATAAAAAGTTTGCAAGGATTTCCTAGATTTTGAAGTTGGAAGAATAACAATTTCTTTAAGCCCATTTCGTCTAGTGACTTGCGTCTGCTAGCAGAAAAAAGCGTTCTTCTCTGCTCAAAACATCACTGTTTTCTATCGTAATCCCCTCTCCCGTCGTTTCGTTTCACTGTCTCTTTCAGAAGTTCAAATTCAACTTCAAACACTATTAATTGGCAGCATACGTGCGACTCCGTCATGCATTCATCTCGTAACCCTCGAGAAGCAACTGGTGGTTGCTCTCCGAACGGCTCCTGCTTAACGTACTCACCTTCCCATTATTTGCACTGTGGATCCGGCTTCCCACTATGCACTGGAAGTGTAGACCCGGCAATGTACAAAATCACTTAATAACTTAATCCTTTTAACCGACGAATCTGACGAGCGGCCAAAAACATTTGCCCAAACAACCGAAAACATGTGCCGGACGGACAGTACCAGTCTACACGCTGGTACGCTCAGCCCGGCAATCACGGTACGGCAAACGAACGTGGTCTGCACCGGCACCGGCAGGACACACACTACCGTACCAAAACGATACAGAATTCTTGTCGTTTGGGCGTAGGCCGAAAGTTAAATGGCACCCAAATCTGCAACGATCAACTTTTTGTGGGGTGAACTTTTGAAATTGATAGAGATAACCGGTCGTCTGCATTGGTCGTTCGGCTGACATGGTTCATGTGTGGGAATTTTGTGTGCTGCTGGTGTACCGTTCTCATTTGAAAGTGAGTATTTGAGGCAAGCGATAAGGATACAACATCCTTCAGCGCAGCTAAACGGCCGAAAAGGAGTGCAATCGTACGGATTGCCTCTCAAGAGGACAGCCGCTGACCAGAGTCTTGTACGTGTGCTCGGTTTTTCGGGAAAGTGGGCACTTTTTGTATCCAATCGTCGTTGCAATCGTTGTCGTGCAAGGCGAATGGTATCCCTCGCAAGCACAACGATAGAAACAAGTGGTCCCTGTCCAGCTGCACGTCAGACGTTGGCAGCATTGGGCACGATGCAACAACAAAGCCAGTCAACCGGTCGTCGCTGTAGCTTGCTATGGTTTTTTTTGTGCCAACGAAACCGTAACCATAAACCAACAGAATTGACCATTTTCGGGGTAAATCTGTTCACCCATACTCCATCGTTGCCTTGCCGCAGTTGCACGGAAGCGTTTGAAAAAGGACTCCAATGAAAGCAACCTCAAATACAAGCTTCAATAGCATCAGCCTGTTGCGCCTTGGTGCAACCAAATGCTGAGGTAAATAGAGAGAGAGAGAGAGAGAAATGCATGGAGAGTTTTCTGTTTCGATGCAGCTGGCCAGACAATTGGTTTCAGTCTCGGCGCGTACGGGCAAAACGGAAGCCAATTTTCCCATCACCACCCGCCCTGATAGCAGTGGCAGCTTTTGGTTCGCTCCTGTTTTCTGTGTCTTATTTTAGGCGGTTGGCAGTTGGACAGTCGCTTTCCTTTCATGAGAAAAATCCCACAAAATTTAAGGCGGAAACAAGCTGGCAGACTGTTGCATACGACCAGTTGTGGCTGTCGGATTCGTTTCCTGTGATTCGTTCGGGTGCTTGCCTTTCATGGGTTGCTGTGGGAAACGGTTGAACGTTGAATGTGGCAGAGCACAACTTCAGAGCTGTGTCCGTGAGGCGCTGAAGTACCTGTTAGCTTGGGCTGTTTGGGAAAATGTTTTTTTGGCCTAGTTTGTTTTCATATCGGCCGTTCATATCGTTTTGTAGGCGCTCATCTAATACAATTATCTACAGTTTTGTTTTGTTTCGAGCTTAAACTCTATGAACCGTTTCCATACCTCTTACGATTGAAAGGATTCCGACAGGGAAGTGGTACTTCAGGTGAGTTAAATTTCCCTTTCTCTACCAGTGTACTGTTTCCACCAGGCGTCTCCATTATCCTCTGAAACTCTCCACAGGGGTTCAATAAAGAGTGGCAGAAACTAGATACATCATGACTTTTCATTACAAATAGGTTCCCCAAAAAACTGTGTTAAAACTGCAAATGATTTGCTTTCCATCCCACACCCCGTGAAAGCTGCTGTTTCGCGAAATTTAAACCAAATAACAAGTTTCACACGCCAGACGGTTGACTTCCCGGAAGGCGGCATTATTTCTGGCGGTTTGTCTTTGCTCTTCGCTTGCTGCCATATGATGCGGTGGAATAGTGGCCCATCGAACGGCACACGAGGCTTCCGTGTCGCGCAACGGATATTGTTTGTTTACGCTTCGACCAAGCGTACATTCGCCAAAAGCTCGCGACCTGGCACGGAACACGATGGGAAGACAATTTCATCCCCGCCTCCGGTAGCCTTCGGTCGCGGTGCACTTAGAGAGGCCACTCGCCTCTATCCGTGCAATTCCGTGCACTAAGCGCGTCAAGAGTACTCGAATGGTGGTTTGGCGTTTTTCGATGGTGTATAATGCCGTGACGCCGCCGTTATGACCATCGAGCTCACGTTGGCAGCATGCCAGGCACCCGTTGGCGATGGCAAGCCGACGCTAGCTTCGCTGGCGGAAACACTTGTTGATGGTCTAGCCCAACCGTCAGCCGTGCAGTCTGTCCCGGTCGCATATCTTGCACTGGGGCACTGGTACTGGGGCAAGCGAGCGGAAGCGGCCTACTCAAACCGAACCCTTTCAAAACGGCTTGTAGAAATTGTCCCGGCAGGAGAGCGAATAGCGAGCACGGGATGCATACTGGCGCAAGAGATAGTGTCGTACTGGCCGGATGAATGGAATGTTGGCAAAAGTTTATGTCTTTTTGTCGGTGCTGTTGTGGGTGTTGCTGTTGTTGCGGTTGTTGTTGTTGTTTTTATTGTTTTTGTTCTTACCTCTGCCGCAGCTTCCGGTCTGGGCGGCCCACAATATTTAGCTAGCTGTGTGAGATGTAGCCTCGAGGCAGAATGAAAAATATGGGGAAGAGACAGTTCATCACTAAACAGCTAATCGACTTTCATGATTATCGTACAACCAGCACTGCAAGACATAATCACACGCATGTTTTACGATTAAAAAGAGTCCTTGTAAGTATGGGTCATACAGTAGATCGTGTTTATGCAGCGTGTATCGCACTTAGAAAACTGAGAGCAACAGGTTGTCACCGCTATCTTTTGTTCTTCTCAAGTTGCTACTGAGCAAATAAATGGGACGTCATCACCTTCAACGGTTTCACTATGCATGCAATCTAACGCATCTGCTGCAAATTGAATAGCTTTTTAAGATGGTTATTGATCAATCGAAATGTTTAATAGGTTTTTTTTATATTTTTGTGTGTACCATTTAAAAAAAAATAATATAGACATTTCTAATAATTTTTACCATAAATGAACAAATAATAATCATACATAAATACACATTAAACGTAATGGGGTTGAACCACAAAGACAGATCAAAATTCAATCCCAATATATTGGTATCGGAGTCGTTGAGTCATCTCTATCCAAGCTGAATGGATCTTTATCCAGGCTGACAAAATCTCTATCCAAGCTATTTTTATTTCGAAAATACTATAGGTTATGTCTGCAAATTTGCATCACCAGGACCGGGATGAACGCTGCTGGATAATGAACGTTCTTTCATTGGAAACCATCATCGATACATCACGTACAGCAGAAAAGGCTATCGAACTTCCAATCCACACTACCTCTGGCTTGTTTCCATTTACCGTACTGACTCCTAGCAAAAGATCTTTGCCTCTAGTATGTTTTGAGCTGGGTGACAATTTTTTTGGTTTTTATCGCGTTGTTTGTCCATTTCCATCGCTTCCAATTTCGAAGACCAATCGTTCGCTTTTTTTTGTTGTACTGCCAAAAGATGCAACAAAGCAAATCGACAAAAAAGTAGTTGGCTTCTCCTATTCTCCTGCGCTCGTCGATAGGGACGATGCATGTCCTCAAGAGTTTGTTCGGTTCGTTCGAAAACAAAACAAATGGAGAAAACCACCCCAACCCCAACCACGATTTGCGATGGTTTCTTCATTAGAAATATCCCCGTCGCAGCTTTACAATCGCAAATGCTAACGAGTGAAAAAGAGCGAACGGTCAAACAAAAATGCCAAGCTATACTCACACTTAGACAACGCAACGAATCCTCCAGAGGGCCTGCGAGGCAAGGGAAGCAAAAATTAATGATTTTTTTCACAGCCCATCCCGCGCTTCTGTCAGAGCTCCCCCTGTCCTGCTTTTATCCATCCGCGGCTCTCGGTTTCGGGCAGGATCTAATTTTTTTCCTCCCCTTCCACACTGCGCCGGTTTCACGTCTTCAATTTAAAGTTTTGCCCAGGACCCGGACCATTTCCGACAGTCCGTCCAGGGCGAGTCCCGGGACATTGCACAGCACACTGGCGCAACGATGCGCTTCCTTATGTGCTTATTTATTATTCATTTTCATTCTACACGCCACCGCCGACGCCAGGGATGGCACTCGGTAACGAAACGCGATATTGCTCCGTCCCTGCTTTTGCACCCTTTAGTCCGCTGGACGCTCCCTTTGGCCACAGTAGCCACCTAGCGCCCTCTTTCATGTGTGTGCGAGCGGACCGTTCGTCTGTGCCAGTGTAGTTGAGTGCACTCGTAGGGTCAATGCAAAAACCGAATATCAAAGTACGAGCTGCTTCTCTTTCTCAATTTCGATTCCTCCACCATGTACACTGGAACGGAGCCAAGAAGGGAAATGCCACCCGACGGGCGAGAAAAGCTGAACCAAACGAAAAGAAGGGCAAAAAAAATGGGATGGTCATCCTTTTCGTCTCCACGCATTCAGATCGTTTCGTTGCCCGGGGCTCGCCTGCCTCTTGAGCGAGATGTCCAGTTGGGTTCGGATTTTTAGTAGAGGAACAAACAAAAAATATTGATGATATCCGCTTCCGCCTGTGCCAAGACGCAAACTATCAGGCCAGACCCTGGCTAGCTCTAAAGCGATGAGAAAAACGCTGAAATTGACGCACACATATATACACTTATACTGTCGCACACTGCACAAAAAAGCATCGAAGAGTGTATAAAAATTGCATCAACCTTCTTCACACCCGTTGTACCACCACACTTGGCCACATGAAGGAGGAGGAGGTGGAAGGGATAGGAGATTGGGAGTTGATTTTTTTCCAGATATGCTCCTCAGTTTCCTAGTTCCGAAGCACTAGTTTGTCGATGCCAGCTATAGCTGTTTCTTTCGCGCTCCCTTCCGATAAGACTTGTCTTTCCTTCAGTTTCGTTATTTTTCTCTGGTGCCATGGAGATTTTTTCCTCATTGCAGTTTCACCGATGGACGACGGAGCGCAAGAAAAACCGAGACGATTTTAGATGAAGCTGAGCGCCGTTTTTTGTGTTGTTGCGGCTGCTGTTCCATACATTTTATTTTTTGTGGATCTGCCGTCGTTGCCGTTCCATCTTTCTTCTTCCATGTGCAATGCGCACTGTGCAAATGCGCCTCCTTACACACAGGTCCACTCACTAACACTAGCACAAGGCGGGTCAGGGTGGCTTAGTCAGGGAAACGTGTGCCGGAATGGGACCAGACCAGACGTTCGTCCCAGTTGACCAACATCTCGAATGCAGGTTCGTCTACATTGAGGAAAATTTATTTTTTTTATATTTATTTTTCGATCCGTCCCTGAAATTCAATGGTTGGTGGTGTGGTTTGTGCATTAATTATGGATTTTAATGTGTAATTTGTTTTATGCTTAAATTATAAGTGGTATGCAAGGTCTATATTTCCTAGAAATACCATCTTTTGAAAATATTTTTTCATCCATAGTTTATATCTTTATCTTCTTTAATCTAAATCAAAATAGCGTTAAATATACAACTGACAAGTTTTAGCCGATGCTGATCAAATATAAAAGCTCTGAAAATACTCCTTTACGGAAGCAAAATCTGACATAACTTGAATGCGATTGAGATTTTGGTACAAGATTTTGGTTATACATTTTGGAATATGTTAAATCTATAAGCTATTATAAAACTATTATGATTAATAACTGAAAAACCAGGATCAGTGGCCACGCTTTGATTCGCTGTGTTCATTCAATCCTAGCCCTGCAGAGTGACACTATGTTTGGCATTCTTCCAGTCAATATGCATCAACAAACCACCAACAGGTGGTTTTACCACTGCGTTCGACGTTAGCCTCTTTGAAGCTCTTGCTAACAGTACACATGCTTTCTGCGGTGAGAAGCAGTGTACGATTGTGTTGCATGCAATCGATGTTTAAGTTATTGAACTAATTATCCAATACATTAGAAAATTTATCCATTTTTTAGTTCCATTCCATTCCAATACGAAATGAATAGCCTCTTTTTTATAAACCGAGCCAAAGCTTTGAGTGTCTAAGATTATAAAAAAACAAGCATCATGCTCGTTAGGCGAAAAGCACCGACACCGACAAAAAAAAACAAGGAATCAGTGAAATAATTAAACAAGACTTTCGTTTGTTGTAGAAAATAAAAAAAGATTTCCAAACAGAGCAACAGAGATGGAAACGCACCGAAATATAAGCACCGCTCGAGAGCTACCGCTACCGCCTTGTTCGCATGCAGTGTGATAGAGAAGCGTGTGTATATAATAACATTTGGACGCATTATGTAGTTTTCTTGCCATAGTTTACTTTTTTGCACACACAGCGTCAAACATCTCCCGGTGTTGTGGCGTTGCCTTCCCGCTTCCTTGTGCCGAGACATTTTTATAACGCTTTTTTCGGTCTGCCTTTCCTATTTTCCTGCCTTGTTCTCCTCCTTCGATTGCTAGTTTTCATTTCCTCATTATATTGTTACCCCTGCCGTGCTTCGCCCGGTATGCTGTTGCTACTCGCACTACTTAAGCTGTTAGTGTTGGTGTTGATTTTCTTTTTCGTTCGCACACCTACGGGCGAGAAAGAATTCCGCGTGTTTTCCCCCCTTTCTTGGCGCTGTTATTACATTTTATCCCTGCGCTCACCTCGTCCCATTCGTTGCACGATCGCGGCCTCATTCCTGCAAATGTTTTTAGTTATCAAGCTTCCTTGGCGAGGACGGTTCCGTTCAGGCGATTTGGCTATTTTTCGTTCGTCACTTTTCGTTCGTTCGATTCGACGCTCGTGTGCATACTCTGCGCTCGTTCGCTCAACCGTTCGTGGCAAGGATTTTGTTGTTTTCTTCGCCTTTTTGGAAGCACCGAATCCCGAAGGATCCTGCTCGTATTTGCTATTTTCTAGTCGTCCCGTCCTTACCGTCTCCTATCACCACTCTGCCTCTACCGGCACATGCAGTCACACATACACCCAACCAGTCCATCTCTATCGCACCGATCGTACCGTCTCTTTCGCCGCCCGCACACAGCTGCAAACCGTGGCATTGTGTGCGTTGGGCAATACATTTTTCCCAACTCTTTGTTTTGTACATTTTTCAAAACCGTCCTTCCCGTCCCTCGGCCATGTTATCGCAATGCATTGCATTTCGGCTTCCTAGTCGCTTCATCGACTTCGCGTGCTGCACACTTTCTCTCACTGTACACTATCTCGTTCGCTCTCACTTTTCCTACCGCAAAGTCTCTCTCACTTTGTCTCGTTTGCTCTTTTTCGGATGCATATGCACAAACACCACGGCATTCTTGTTGTGATGGCGTGGAAAAACTAGCCAGCAGGAGCACCCCCACATGCCGTCTTTTGTGTCTTGCACCACGCGCGTCCTAGTTGAAACGGGAATTCGTTAGGGGTTCGTTCAGAGTTCGGTAGTTTTCGGGTCGTCTCACCATCCTTCGAGCCAACAACCAACCCCTCTCCCCTCCCCTTCTCCTCCTCTCAGACAACTTACGAAACTGAGTACGTTCGTGCTTCATCCCCATTTTCGCACAAAATCCTGCAGGAAGAGTTCGGGTCAGGGGAGCAGGAGAAGATGTCGAATAGTGTGGCTCTAGACACCAGCAGCACGCTAAACCATGGTGCAGCACTCCCACTTGATCGTCCTGCTTTTTACACTGTTTCGTTAAGCGGAGAACGCGAAAGAGAGAGAGTGGGTTGGGGCAATTTTTCGGAACCAACCCGACCTGCTCACCACGCACCACGCTTCCGCTGTCAGCCTGCCGTCTTCTTGCACTTCCGCATTCTCGGCAATGTCGTCGCTTTTATTTGGACAAGTTTTTCGTCGATGGCGAGTGCAACAAGTGACTCTCGCCCGGACCGGGTCGATTCGGATGTTGTAGTAGTTCTCGAACAACAATACCGTGCGCTGCTAGCGATCCTGGCGTGTAGCATGCCAAAATTTCAGTCATTGCAAAGCTGGTGTTTCTCACAGTGAAGTAAAAGTGCAACTAAAGTTTTTCAATATATTTGGGGAATGATCCCGTCATCTACAAAAAAAGCCTACAGTTGGTAGAAAATATACTGTTTTACTTGTGTCCCAAACTTTTAATATAAATCTGATGATAAAACCGCTTTTTGAATAAAGAGACATTGGTGCATGCCGCCTGTTGTTAATTTGATTGCTTGGTTCATTTAACAGCTGACTTCTGTAACTTGTTTGAGAGGAAGAGAATTCGGTGGAGACGCATGGTGGTCGGAGTCGCATGGGGAATATTCATTAAATCACAATGAAGATAGATGTTTGGAAGGTGTTGCTGTGTGGATTAGTGAAATTGTGAATATATGTCAATAACTCAACTATCCTGAACTAGCAGAAACGAATAAGTGTTTGAATCGGTGTCAGTATATTTTTCTTCAAATCGTAGTGATCGTAAGTGAGATACATTTGAACTACCGTAGCTACAATATTAGAGCTCACACACAAGTGGTTAGAGCGACATGTTTTGTTTAGACTCTGAAGTGACTAATCGTGGTGGAGGCGGACTTATCAAACAGCAGTCTAAATTACCGCCTCACCACTTCCATCATCACATTCATCATATTTCGATGCATCAGCTTCATCAGTCTTCAGCATTGCATGATCTTCATCCAATTGAAAGCACATCAGATAAGATGAATAACGTTGGTGAGTTGTTTCACGTTACTTATTATATTGAAAGGTTGGATGCTTCAGAAGCTGTTTTGATATCAGAAGTCTTCGTTTGAAACGACTCGTATGGAGTGTGTCTCTGTTTATTTTCTAAGCATTCGTATGGTGACGTCACGCCTTGCTGCACAGAAACCTGTTGATTTGTGTCAGTAGATGCAACTTACGTCTGCAGCATTTGTTCGCATTAGATTTTTCAAGATGAAGTAAATGATTGCTCAATATTTATTTTTTTGTCCTTATAGCATATTTCATTGTTTTGACAGAAGATAAAATTTGTTTTCTTGTTAATTTTTTTTAATCACAATTTAGGTAATAATTGACACAATTCACATTTTTATTACACTGTTTTATACGTTTATAAATGCGTTATTTAGAAATACTAGTTTTTTCATAAAAGTAAAAAAGACCACGCCCTACGTTTTCAGCATGAAATATGGGCATTGCACTGAAACTTGTTTGGTATTATAGATATATGATTATATTTAAATGCATTGAATAGTTTTCATACTATTTTTAAAAACAGTTTACAAATTTTTTTTGGAGATTTTGATTAAAATTAGAGAGAGTGTGTAAGTAGGCGGGTATCTTGCTACGAAAATTAAACTTTTTTATTAAAAAAATATTTAAGTTTATATAAGATATTGGGCCAGTCTCGTGGAACAGTCGTCAACTCGTACGACTTAACAACATGCCCATCATAGGTTCAAGCCCCGAATGGCTGTGCCCCATACGTAGGACTAACTATCTTACTATGGTAATCAATCAGTCACTGAAAGCCAAGCCCATTAGCTCAAGCCTTGAATGACAACGGTTGTTGTGCCAAAGAATAAGAAGAAATATTTCAATTAAATACCACTAAGCTCACATTTGAAGTGTGTAGTGTATTCCCCCTTTAGCATTCGTTCAGCATAAACGCTTATCAGCATTGCATTTTCGCAAACCAAAACGCATACGCACACGCAATACACTATTCTTATCAAAATAAGTCTCTGCATCACGAACGCTAATCACCAATTCGCCAGCCAACCGCATCAACAGCCGGGAAACTTTATGAGCTTGTGAACAGCAGTAACACACGATTGTGTTTTAACCTTTCAACTGATGTATTCAAGGCTTTCTGAGAAAACCGTCTTATCCAAAGTCCCACAAGTCCTTTTGGCGTTAGATGACTTCCAACATTATGGAAGACACCAGATTCGACCTGCTTTGACTCTTAGTCAACTGATCGTTACCATACGGTTACGCATACTAAGGCGGATACGGATCCACTGTCAAAATTAAGTTTGCTAAAACCATTTGTAAATGACAATCACTCAGTTTGCAAAGATAATTTTCATGAAATAGATAACTATTTTCACAACCGGGATGTGCATCCCATGGAAAAGAAACACACTCTTGTCTTTCTTCCTAGTAGCTGATTACAGTCTCAAAGGAAAGGAGCACCATCAAAAACAAGACAAGAACGGCGGGGACATCGTGAAGGTCGAAGCGGGAAGCGATCTCACGATGCTGCACTATTGCAAGATGCAACAAGTTTCTTCTTCTCGCTCAGCTCTCCGTAGTGCATACACATTTCGCGATTCTCTTTCTCTCTCTGTCTCCCTCTCTCTCGTTCCGTGCCATCGGTTTCGTTTTATGTCCTTCGAACTAGCCCCATTCCCCAGTTCATCATCCCCCTGTAGCGCTTTGTTCTCTTGGACTGCTGTCTCGTTTTATTTTCTCTCTCTCTCTCTCCTCCCCCTCTCTCTCTCTCTCTCTCTCTCTCACTCTCTCTCCCTCTCTTCTTTGTCTCTTCCTTTTGGGGCGCTTAGCACTTCTCAACGCATCATCATCATCTTTCATCGTCACATTATCGTCATTGGGGGGGCCGCAAGACTGCATTATAATTCCAAGTACGCAAGAAGTGCCAATTTTCTAAGCACGTTCCAGCCGCATGGCTCACCGCTCGGAGCGCATTTTGTGCTAGTTCCTTCCGCACTCGATGGAACGAAAGAGCGAGCAAGCAAGCAACAGGCTTAGCAATAGCATTAAAGCCTGCGACCAACAAGCAGCAACTCAAAGACAACAACAACAAAATACCCCGAATATGGAACGAGCAGAGGGTGGAAGCTAATTCCTATTTGTGATTCATCCGTTACCCTTTCTTTGTGGGGTAATTTTGCTGCCTTCGTGTTTGTTTCAAGTCTTCACTTCCGAGAAGAAAGACATTTTTCAAACCACTAAATTTGGCCTCCAAAAGAGCAATAGCATGAGAGGGAGCAGGATGCAGCTAGTGAGTGAACGAGATAGCAGAAGGCGAAGGAAGGAGGCTGGCGACACGGGGGAAGAGAGCGCCTGTCGGCAGGAAAAATGAAGGCTAGAGGAAGCAATGAGACGGAAGTGCGCCAATCTTCGTCTCACCGCTGCGACCACTACCCATACAGATCTAGTACACACGCACACTAGTGAGTGCAGATGGCGATGTGTTTGTGCTGTGCCTCGCCTATCTCACACCGGTTTCGTTCTCGGAAATGCGCATCTAGTGTTATCTCGTTCTGAAGTGCATGTGCAAGGGCAAGCTGCACCTCACTCCCCACACCCTTCTTGTACAGAACTACACCCCTCCCCCCCCCCTTCCACTCCTTCTCTCACACACAGCGAGAGGGGAAAACGCATTTGGTCGTTTGTTTGTTCGCAACGCGCAGGAGAACGCGCTAGAGTGAGTGAGCAGAAATCGCAAACGCTGCAGACTGAGTGCAACAAATGCAGTTTCGGACGAGAGAATTGCACTTCCCGATGCACTCGCTTCAGCACCGATCGAGCCGCGCGTTTCGCATGCGCCGTACGCGCGATGGATGCAATTGTTAGGGTGGTCATGATTCCCTGCTGCTGCTGCTGGTGCTGCGCCTGCCATCCGTGCCAGTGTTGGTGAGTGGCGGCACTCGTGAGTGGTCGTGCCCTTTCCCCACCCCACGAAAGGGGTTGTTGAGCGTGGCGGACAGACGAGGGGCGCCAAGAGCCCGACAAGCGCGCGTGAACGAGACAACAGGCCGTTGCAGAGCGCGCGCTTGCTCGACTCGATGGCATTCAGTCCGTTGCGCGGCGTTTTCCCCGTTATTTTTTCAGTCGCATCAACGCACTGCTCCGATATGCACCGGAACGCAATTTCGGACGCGGCCCGAGTCGACCCGAGTAAGCCTAGTTCCTCCAGCCTGTGCACAATCCGTCAGGCTCAGTCATTTTCCCAGCACGCTGATCCGCAGCGCTTAACCCACGCGACGGTTGGCGGCAAGTGGCCCACATGTCGCAGTTGCCAACCGGGGAGAGTCTCCAGGATCGCTAATCCGCGGTGTAGGGTGTAGTAGGGTGTAGTGAAGGCGAAACATACTACATACAACACCCCATTCCATTCACTTAGTGCCCGTGGTTTTACTGTTTTGTGTGTTGCGCTTGTTTGTTTTAAGTGAAGAAAAGTTGTTTGGGCAAAAAATTCGTTGCGCACAAAACAGGCCAAACAGTGTCAGTAGCAGCAAAAGCGGCTAACATAATTCGTGCGCGTGAAGATGTAGTGAATTGACGGAAGTGTGTGACGTGCTTCCGGCAAGGTAGCGGCGGCTTAAGCAACCGAATGAATAAGCTTCGGGCGTTGCTGTAGAACTAGGTAGTTGGTTCATTGCGGTTTTGCGATAGTGATTGGTGTATTTTTGTGTGTGATCAGTTCATAGCTTAAATTGAGAGCATTTTGCTAGGGAACGCAATCCGTTCATCCGAATGCAATGCACACACTTGGGTTGTTGTTTGACGCCTCGCAGCATGCAGTGGCCACGGCATTCGAACCAGCAACGTCTGCTCCAGCTAATAGCAATTAATGTATTATGTGTCTTTTTTTTGCGTGTGTATGTGTTTGTGACAGTGGCGAGAAACTAATGTAGAAGGATGCACTAGTGTGTATTGTAATAGCTCCATCATGTTTCTATCGTCTTGTGATAGTGCGATAGTAAGGGTTTGGATTGGATTGAGATGCAAAGTGTCGAATGGAAACGAACATAAGGTCCAACAACAATTCACCACGACTTACTTCGCTGTGAACAAGGGCTGATTCGAATTCTTAAAAAAGTGATACGCTTTTTTTACCGGTGCACAAGCAGCTGCTACCAAAACTGTAGACAGTAATTTGGCTATCGAAGCGAAAACTGGACCTCAAGAAAATGGGCACGAGCCGCCAGCTACACCACCTTCAGCACCAAATTCATGCCCCACAGAAGCAACCAAAAAAAACCCTGTGTTGAAAAAGTGAACTATAACAACATCGGTGCCAAGAGTATTGCATAAAAAATGGTTACATTTTTGAGTTTGTGTTCCAGTGTGTTCAAATTATTTTCGTCCCCAAAACGTTGTATGTCGACAATTTTCGCTGTCGTAGCTAGCAAAAGCACGGTTCGGTTGTTGGTGTCGTGTAAAGTTTGTTCGTTTTCTTGTATTCGGTTGTTTATGTTTTGTTTTTTTTTTTTATGCGGGGTTTGTTGTGCACTATTTTTGTTTTGCGTTACTGCGACTTTTTGAGGTTTTACACATTTTTGAAGCTACTCGCTATGTTAAGCAAAGACCCGTTACAATCGCGCGTGCGTGTAAAGTGATCGTTGGTTAGCGTAGTTGGTAGTTTGTGTGTTAAGCCGTTTTGTTGATTCGTTTTTTAGAGCAGTTTTGTGAGAAATATTCTATTTCCTGAACCATTCCTGGTTTGGTTCGTTTGTTTGTTTGATTTGCCGTTTTGTTCCGCGCGCCGCGCGGGACAATATTTGGTGCGAATGATTTAATGTTTTCACTTTATTTTTCGTGTAGAGTTTCGTTACTGTTTTTATTCAAACTCCTCAATTGCGTGTGCTTATTGCGTTTTATCAGTGCATCGTCTCGAATCGGGACAAGCTGTTGCAGATAGGCTGTTTATGACGAGTGCGGCGCAACAGAAACTCAGTACCCGGTAAAGAAGCTACTGAATCACACCAACACATAAAAAAGCTGCCGGTGCAATCGTACGCTCCGCAAGAACTACCAACGTAGCTCCATTACTTAATCAACGGCAGTTTTGTGCACGAGTTTCAACCGTACTATAGAGATATTACAGAGGTATAGAGTGGAAGGTTGCTATACTGCCAGAAACGAAAGAAATAGTGATCGTGGCAGTTCGTTCAAACTGAACGATTTCGAAGAAATCATCCCTAGTCCGCTTACGTTGAGTGCCCTTGTGTTGCTGCTGTTTCGTAGTGCATAGTGTGCGATACATACCTTCCTCGGCCTGTACAAGTGATCGTACCTACCCTTCCGTGATCGATCCTTTGCTCACGTGACTCGCTGCCTTACTCGCAAGAAAAATTGTCCAACCGCTGATGCTGTATGTGTGCGCGTACACTACTCGCACACAAACATCATCCGAGCCGAACCGTCGCCAGTTGATGCTGTGTCCCAAGGATCGATCGATGGGTGTACTACGCGAGACTGACGCCTTCTTGCCTTCTCCATCTGTGTTCCAGCAGTGTGCGTTAGTGCGTGCGCTTAGTTGTTATTTTATGTACATATATGATACGAGCGGTGCGCGTTTTTGTCCCACGTAAATCGCGTCACGCGGCGCAGTGCAAACGAAGTACGAAGGAGGCGAAGAAGTGTTTTTTTAAATGAAAAGTGGTAAGTGTCATCCGCAAGATTCGCATCTTATTGTCATCGCTAGGGCGTATTTGAATTCAATTGTGACTCACCACCACCGGCTGGGGAGCGACGAGCCGGAAGAGATTCATTGGTGATAAGAAAACTATTGCGAGCCGGAAAGTAAAAGTAAAGCAAATTACTTAAGGGGAAAATAAACCCCAGCAGAAGAAGGAAAAGCGCCAAAGTAGTAGCAGTTTTAGCGGAAGATCGTGAATCGACACTTTGTGACGAAGTAATGCATCAGTATTGGGCGGTGTTGCGTTGCGAAACGGCACCTAGCTAGAGCTGGAAAAGTATCCAGCCGTAAGCCAGATTGTGAGTGTTTGTGTGCATGGTGCATTGTCCCCGCAATCTCTACCTCAGCGCATCCAGCTACCGGTTTCTTGGACGAATATTTTGATGCTAGCAAACTTTGCCGTCGCATTCTTCCGATCGTTTGTTTGCCCTTCGATGTCGTGATGTTTTCCGAGGCATCTTCCTTCCTGCCGGCAAAAGATATGAGTGCGTGAGTTTTCCTGTACAACTTTCTTTTCACTACGCGTTTCTGTCTGTCTCATGTTTGCTTCACTTTTCGTACTTTAGCATCACTGTCGTTGGCTAGCAACAAAACAAGTGATTTGTGCTCTTGTCATTAACCTAACCCCATGCAGTGTGTATGTGGGTTAACTTTTCGACTGATCTTTCCCACTCTAATACTTTATTTTTCTACCTGTACATATTAATTTTAGTCTTGGTAACATTTTGTGATAATTAGACACAGATCTCTCGGTAAGAGTACAAGAGTAGTTTGTTCAATTCAAGCAGACAGACAAATAAGCATGTATTACTAACATCTGTTGTATTGTAAATAATTAACTACACGAGTTACATTCAAATTGATTTTGATTTTGATTGATTTTTAAGCCAACTTTTGCTAGCTCTTTGCAAAGATGTTTAACACATCACATGGTTTTGCTAGCTTACTTTGCAAAGATGTTTAACACATCACATGCCGGCCTATAAGGCTTTTGTTACTTATTGCCACGCAGCCGTATATTCAGTCCTTGCTACTGGGGGACGGTCTATATGAGGCTCAAACCGACGATGGTCATGTTGTTAAGTCATGCGAGTTGACGACTGTACCACGGGGCCGCCCTACAAACGGTACAAGACGTATAGCTTGCTGATCACAGTTTAAAAACAATGAAGAGTCGTGAATAATCTAATTGATTTGTTGATATGAATTATTATTCATATTATACATTTTCTTTATCAATGATATCAGATGACGACGAATTGCACGATCTCAACCCCCGCTACGAAAAATTTGACCATTCGAGAAGGACTAGGATCGAATAATATCTGCATCGAGTACACCCTGGATAAGGTGTTCTTCCATGATTGCGAGAAGGAAATGTATTTCTGAATAAAAAAAAATCTTTTTAACTGTGTTGAAGACTATAAATGATTCTGTTTCTATATGCGATTATATGTGCAAAATCAATCTGATAAAGTACAGAATAGAAAAATGTATTGTAGTTTTTATTTTATTTCGAAAGGTAAAAAATTCATTGCTTCTTTCCGTTTGCATCTTTCCTGCCATATACGAATACGGTAAAATACAAAATTTGATCCACAAGATACTTTTTAGTACCAGCAGATTGTAGATCAGTAGACAAAGAATATTTTATTTCTACTGATGCTACTGTATTTGGGTTTATAGTATAACTGAACAACACAAAGCATTTAATTCGTGCGCTATATTTTGTTACTTTGGAAACAATCAATTTCCTGTTTGATTTTACATTAACCACAATGGCTGTTTCATGACAAAGTGTTGCAACGTTGGAAGTGAAAACTAGAAAAAATAAAGCCACATAGTTTAGCCACTCTTCTGTCTGGTAGGCTGTTTTTTTTCATTCTTCCGCAATAGCTTTTAAGCTGCTATTTTCGAAAAAATCGAAGCTTTCAGAAGCTCCTCCCTCTTTCTTGCCGGTTCTTTCTCGCTTGCAACTACTGCAGTCGAAAGACAAACATTAGGCAGACGACATCAAAAATGAATCGAATATGAAGCAAAAAGAGGGTGCAGCAAAGAGCAAGAAACACTACTGACGGGTTTGCGTATGATGAAATATAAATTTGTGACGCGCAAAAAGTCGCCCGATCGTACTGCCAGAAGTCGGCCAAAAAACTAAATAAAACCATCACGCGGTAAACTAAAGAAAACTAAAACACCTCGACTGTTTTCCAAGGGGGAGGGTTTTGCGTTTTGATAGCAATAAAACGCTACATAATTTGCACAAAATGCTCAAACGAAAATCAAGAAATAGGGAAAGGTTGTATGGAGTAATACTTGGACGTGTCTATAGGACACAAATGTAGACTGCAATTGGGATTGCATCAAGCGGGCTTTATTTTTTTGCTTTCACCTTAAATATGACTCCTGTTCCATCCGGTTTTGCAACTGGTTGTACCTAGACTGATTCTTACATCATTCCCAGCTCGGACATCGTATCATATTAATGGACGCTAGTGACCCAACCGATTGCCCAATATTACTTGAAAAGTGATTTTACGTACAAAAAAGGAGCCTTTAATGCAAAACGGCAAACTATACATTTGCCACAGCACAAGAGAAACGGAAAGGACGGCTACTGCACGCGTGCAGAGTGTTTGCTACATTCTAACCTGCTCAATTTCATTAACCACCAGCTGATGATTTTACACCATGAAACTAATCGTCCGCTTGTGCAGACTAATCCATTGAAGATTCGCTGCGACCATTGAACAATCATGCCAAGGCGAGCCAACGTACTCGCTGCAAGAAGACGGTTTCAGGGCGATTTGTGAATGAAACGTACCACGCGACTCACCGGGTCTTAAGATGCATCGTAAGATATGCATCACCGTCCTGCGCGCTCCAGCGCCACTGCCGCAAAACAGAGGAAATGGAGGAAAAGCGCAGCAAATCGGCATCGAACAACCACGCGAGACTAGTCGTATCGTCGGTCGATCCCGTGCACATGGTGGCACGGTTTCCCGCGGCGGCAGCACAACGTGCGGAAAGTGTAAGGAAAATCTGCTCTGTCTCTGATGCTGCTACTGCCCGCGCGCGCGTTCACTGCCGAGTCAGTTGCAGTTGCATAATCACAGCGCAACTACAGCAGCAGCAACAACAACAACAGCACATACACAAACCGGCTTTCACGCGACGAATGGTAATGGTTTTCCGTGAAGGTCGGCACACCATCCCCCCACGACAACGACCCACACGCGAGGAAGAAGGGTCGAGGGTTCGTGGCGCCGAGGACACGATGCTCCGATGCACCTTTATAAATACGTCACGGTCTCGGCGGAGGTGACTGTGTGCGGCTATGTGTGTTTGTGTGCCACCGCACCGGAGGGAATTGGAGCAACAATCTCACGACGAGTTTTCCAGACGCCGTCGGTCCAGACAGCAAAGCGTCGGTGGTGCATTTTCTTGAACGCGCTGCTCGCTGCTCCGATTGTATCGATTTGCTGGCTTGTCGGGGCGAAGCAGTAAATGCAACTGGTGCAACATCCCACTTCCTTCGAGTGCTTCGCACCTTTCCTAGACCTCCGGCAGATAGCCTTGAGAAGCAGAGGCAGATCAGTGGTAGCGAGCAGTCGGTCATCTTCTCCAACTACTGGTTTACCTTTTTAAGTGAAAACAGTCAACATGCAGTCAGTGCACTGTTTGGCGGTGTCCAGCCGACAGACGGGTCGGGTGAAATTCACCGCTCACGACCAGCGATGACGATGAACTGCCCGGCCGAACCCGGCAATGGCACGTGCTTAGTCGCATCGTTGCGAAGAGCTGAAGCATGTAGAGCACATTTTACGTCAACCTTCTCCTGCCCCTCGACCAATCCGGACGGCATCAAGGGGAGTGCGTTTAGAAAATGCTTCCTCTCACCAAACTGCACAAACACACATCCACACAGCGGCCCTTGTTGTTGGAGCAGAAGTAGTAGTTGTCGGTTGCCCGATGCATCAAAAATTGGAAATTTTGGAATGGGAACCGCTCGATGGGTCCCGTACGCGTGAGTGTATGCAGCTCACTGGGCGTGCAGCCGTCCCCATTCTAATCGTCGTCTTCCCATGCAGTGCTGATCATACGCTCAGCCTCGATGCCCTGATGCGGGGTAGTAGAGTGTATGCTCGTTGCAGTTACCGAGTGAGTGCATCGATGTACCCGTTTTGGCAGCGTTAGTTGCCGAAATAAAAACACCTCAAAATGTGTACTAGTATGCGTGCGTGTGTGAAATTGATGCAACAGTTGAACTGTGCTTAGAAAAGTTGGCTCGCTTGGCAGCTGCACCGAACACATGCACACATCAGTTTGGTAGAAACGTGTGCCAAACCGGGACGGAAACAACTGATTTGCTTCGTGTCCCGTCGACGTCGTCGGTTAGGGGGTGGGGATGGAAATAGATTTAGAAAAAGCAGCTCTACGCACAGCCGAGCAGCCCAAGCAGCCCCACACCCGGGGACAACGATGCGTTAGACTAGGACAAAGCGATAATGCATTTTCGAGCTGCAGCTGTGTTTTCTAATGCATCACGAGTAACCTATGGGGATGAGGCAAGCACTTGTCGGCTTGGTAAAAAAAAGAACCTACCGAGAGGTGCATTGAAAAACCGGATCCCGAACCCTCGTTATTGGTTAGCCTGTTTGAGAGATTGAATGCGGGATTTTGAAGAATAAGCAACGAACGTGCAAGAACGTTGCATGTTATATTTTCGAATGTAGTACTTTGAATGCCAATAACATGCGAAGTGATTTAACTCTTTACGCCAACCAAGGTACGAATAAAAATCTTCTTTTAATTAGAAAACTCTCCATTTTTAAGGCCCACCTTTTTCGTATCGTACCTTAAAAATGGTCGCATTTCATATATAGAGAACCGGATACGGCTAACAAACTTGACCGGAATGACTCAACCGATGGACGGTTCCACAGCGCAATCTTGACCTTAATGAGCCACCAAGCGGACGATTTTAATGAGATTTTGATTGATCGCATAGATCTAACTCCACTGCACTGCACCGTGCCACAGGCCAGAGAAATGCCAGCTTTCATACGCGGCGCTTCATATTGAATTATTTAAATAACCATTAACGAACGCTGCTTACCTCAGCGCCCAAAGTTTTGCCAAAGAGCGATCGTCACCAATGCATAGTTTTCGTACTTCCCATTCGAACAGCGAACAGCAGTTCAGCGTTTAATTGAGCTTCATTACGGTTGATCGAGGCTATGCCACGGTTTAAGAACAAAATGCTGGAAAATAGGTTATGACATGTGAGCGCTCAATGCCACCGATCACACCATGTACGATGCAGAGAACCAAACCGGACGAAGGCTTGTTCGCAAGCGAACCAAAACCGAGTGCCTTCCATTTCCCGCGCTCA
Organism: Anopheles arabiensis; assembly: GCF_016920715.1. NCBI lineage: Eukaryota > Metazoa > Arthropoda > Insecta > Diptera > Culicidae > Anopheles > Anopheles arabiensis. The sequence continues at coordinate 54,413,951 of NC_053517.1, forward strand.
GAACGGTTCTAAAACGGGTTCGGTGCAAGCAGTGACCCCCTTCATCCCCACCTCAGATACCGACAGTGCCTCTACACGCAGTATCCACATACGCCAATTCAAGATTCAAATCGTGTGCCCCCAAAGGCCAAACCCTCGAAACGACCATTTTTAACGTTTGCCTCCCCTCCCCCTCGTGCTCAAGCCCTTCTGCCCTGCGGCCACAAGACAGCTCCTGCTGCTTCGCTTCACGCTCTGCGTTGATTCGTAGCTGCCCTTCATCCCTACTCCGCACTGGCCCCACACAGTGGCTAGAAATAACGCCGCAAATAACACACCAACCACACATCAAAAAACCCCCGCTGAACCCTCAAACCCAAGCTGCTGCTGCGAGCTTAATTCGATAAATTTAAATAAATCTAAACTTGAAATTCCACCATCGCTGGTAGAGAGACCTCGAAGTGGTTTTACCTGCTGCGCTCCGTACCTATTTCCCTTCCCCCTCCCCCCTCCCCTTGCCGTAGTGCATTAAGTTCAAGTTTTTCGCCATTACCCTGCCATTGCGCCTAACTGCGCTGCCCTAACGTGCTGCCCGATGTCCTTCATCGTTTCAGTTCCTCGATCATCGATCGTTGTTGGGGGGGGGGGGGGCGCAATATGGCGACCCCAAGCGCAAACGGCGATCGTACCAGTGGGCACTCGAACGTGCGTAATTAGCGCCTAACGAGCGGTCACTAGATACTCCCCCAGCAGCAGCACTGTCGTGCAGTGCCGTTTTTGTGAAGTGAGTTGTGCGCGAGCATGGCCAGCGCCGTCGGTGGCACGGATAGCGCAGAACAGAATGAGATAGCAACTCCACCACCGACCAAGAATTCGAGATCATTAACGATCGATACACCCTACCTACGGCTGCGCTCAGGTTGCATTCAGCTCCCGAACCGGTTGCACTTCCTTGAGCGAGAGGGAGGCCATACAGCCGAGCCAACTAGCAATCATTTTGGCATCAAACAAAACAAAATATTGGCCCCACATTGCATCGCAGCACAGCGTCATAGCTAAAATGGCAGCCAATGTGTTGCCAACGTCAGAAGGGTGAGCCGACGACGTGAGTTAAGCACCATCCGGAACTTCAGATCGGGCACATTAGGCACCAAGTTTTCGCTTATCAAGTCACATATGCCACACGATAGTCACCCGCACTCTTTGGCCTTTGTTGAGCCCACCGTGCATCTGAATTGGTCACGTCCTCGGCACGTGTAACCGCTGATTCGCCTGCGCCATGTTGATGCAGAACTTTTTCTGATAGTTTGTACAATTGTGCCTTGTGTTGGAGTCCCTCGACAAGAAGAACGTTGCCATTGGTTGTGTTGTATTGTTCTTAGCACTACCCCAGTTATCTCTTTTGCTTGTTATAGTGAAATATCTTGTTGTATGATACATTTTCAGAACCATCATTTAGACGGTTGGTTTTGGATTGAAACACTATTTACAACCTCTTCATGTGGAAGTGGTATCACTTACAGTCAAAGGTCAATTTAAAACAACATACAAATGAGTAGTTTTTTATACTAAGACACTTAAAGCATAATACTTAGTGTCTTTTCCCCCTTTTTCCACCTCGAGTTTATCTGTCAACCTTGTTGTGAGGGCTGCCCGCTGCAATTCAACTCCCTTGTTTGCTATCGAACGCGGTGGGCTTTGCAAGCGTGCGGGGTACAGTGTGCACACGAATCACGCTGGCAACGGGGAGGAATCGGGTACACGCGGCGGGTCGAACGTGAGCTGGGACGCATTTTTCTAAGTGCGACTCATCGTTGCCCCTTCATTGTCGCGTGAATCGGTCGCACGCGCTTAAATAGGGCATAGGTTTTTTTGTTCGTTTGTCGACACTTTGCGAGTGGTAAAACGGCCCATTTTTTGGCACCACGTTTTTGCCTTTGTTTGTGAAGTTCTCATTACAGACAAATATATTCCACTGCTTTGTTTGTTGTATTTACTCGCCCTCAGAGGGTGATTGTTGAGGAATGTTCGATGTTTTTGGATAAGTTTAAACAGCATTTAATTGTTTTCCCATATTACATACTCATTCCCGTAGGGTAAATTGATCAAACGTACTTAAAATATCGCAAATTACTTCTGTATTACGTCCAGCTTGATATACCCACCTCATTAAGCGTATTACTCCACAGTAGCCTACGCTCCATTGAAGGAAACGCTCTTGTCATTGCAAGGGCCATACATTTATGTAGAAAGCAATCAATACTCACGAGCCATACGATCCGTCGAGTGTATTCCAAAAATTCCACACAACAAAGAAAAGCCACCCACAACCCCCCTTCCCTCGCGATGCAAGAAAGATCATATCACTTTCGCTTTCATGTGAATCACTTCGGCGCATCGCAAAAAGAAACAAAAATGCTCTCGATGACGCGAGAACCGCCACGCCGTGGCCTCATTTCGGTTGCATCTTACCGAAAATGCATGTCAGCGAAATGGGTGCAATTTCACATGCACGCAAAAGAGAAAGCACGAGTCGGGTCGGGATTGCAGGCGGGACGAGGGACCGCGGAACACGATCCGTTCGACCGTTCGAGATAAACAAAGCGACACTCGGGCTCAAGGTCTTGCCGTCCCGTCGGACGGCCTGCCGCTCGTTTGCAGCTCACACACACACACACACACACACACACACACACACACACACACACACACACACACACACACACACACACACACACACACACACACACACACACACACACTCAGAGTCCATGCCACAGCAGCACAGAGGATCAGGAGAAATTCGATTCGATTTCGGCACATTTTGGCGCGTCCCCAGCGTCGCTGCCTGCACACACGTATGCGAAACTGCAGCCGAAATATTGCATGCCGGCCGAATCTTGCCGAAGTTCCGCTGCCTACTACGGCATGTGCTTGTTGCAGTGAGAGCCAAGCACCAAGCGCGGTTTGCCGGTCGCTCGCTGCGTTTGTGGTCGCTGCGAGGGTGAGAACCTCGTGCTGTGTTTTTGCCCAAAACCCCCCAATTTCGGGACGGCAATCTCGGGTGCGTAGGCCGGTGAGCGATTCCACTTGCGAGACACAGCACACGACGAAACCGCTTCCTGGTCTGCTGGGTGCTTGCGCATGTATATCTGATGCTCACGCCAAATTTGCACTCGGTGGTGTGCTTGCGGTGTGCCGACCGAGACCGTGAAAGGACGGCTTTTTATTCGGGGCTTGCGATTGCATTTTTTTTCTCTCTTCTATTTCGTTTTATTGTACCTTCCCCTTGTCCTACTTTCAGGGCCAGACGGACAGCTCGCGTATCGGCTGAGTGTAATGATGATGCACGGGTTCGCGACGCAACGATAACGAAAGGTTTTTGGGTGTTCTTTTTATTGGGAGCGCACTATCTGGTTACGCGGAGGAAGGGAAGGTTCTCCCTTGCCTTCCTCCACCGTCCTGTGGTCCAATTTTTTATGAGCCGTAAGCTACGCAGTGGACGGAGTCTGCGTTTATTTTTGTTTATTTTCTGACTGAATGCCTGTGTGAACGCTGGCGCGTTTTTTTCTTCCTTCTTGCTTTTGACACAAATATTGACTCGACTGGATTCGGCTGTAATCGAGCTGAGAAGATGACGGCCGCAAAAGACAACCACGCCTGTAGAGTGTTTGTTCGCTTACACGTATTTGGGGTAGGTCATGGTCGCAAGCCAGTGGGGTACGGGTGATGCACGGTAATGCCTTCCATTTTTTCTTTGTTGATTTCAGCGCTGAGACATGCTGCAGGAAGCTCGTTTTGTCGCCTCATTCACTGCGACCAGTAAGTCGTCGCAGTTTTTGGCCACAAACAAAGATATAAAGGAAATGAAACAACACCAAAAACGAACATCCAAGCATTATTACAACTCTCCCCTTCCTTTGAGATTGAAGTATGTCTCGACTCGACCGAATAATATCCTGTTTCTTCCACTTGTCGGTCTGTCGATAGGGCGGAGGGGTAGGATATTTGGAGATGCTTTGTTTTTTGGGTTTGTTGAATCCAATCCCTGGCTTCCGTCTACACACCCTGTTATGCGAATAAACATTTGCGCTGCTGTATCTGTATCGTGGATGTGGAATGCTGTGATGCTAACGTTGCATAAGTATTCTGTGCTATTCGTTTTCCCTGAAATATGAGACTGTGATAACAAACTATTATACTTTCTTGCCCTTACGACGAGTGCAGCTGGTGCTCATTCAGTCAAATGAAATCCAAAATTTATTGAAACGTTCAAATTATCTTCAAAACATTAGTCAAGCATTTAAACAACTTTATGTTCACTTTTTTAGCGATTGAATGAGAAATACTGTAATGATAAAGTATGGAATATAAAATCCCTTACGTTCGGAACTATTGTATAAGCAATAGCGACGGCAACAAAATACGCAGGTTTTGTGAGTTTGGGTCTGTTTGTGTGTATGTGTGGGTGAATATGCAAATGGATGGATTTATGTACAAAAATTGAACATGTTGCAATCGCGCATGTATGTACGGAAGAAATAAAAAAAAACCCACTCACACACCTCCCACCACGTTGTACGCCGCTGGTTTCTGTACGGTTATACGAAAATAAAATATTTTTTCTCCCCTCGCGACCACCATCGAATTTTTGCACACACCTCTCTCTCTCTCTCTGTCCAGTTTTTCCCGAATCCCTAAAAATGTACTTTATTCCGCTATGCTATTCCCTGCATGTTTGGCTCGCTCTCTGTGTCTCACTCTCATCTATGTATATTTTTCAGCTTTGTTGCGCCCCCCTCCCCCTTGTTTGTCCGTCTCGCTGCTCCCTAGGTTTCTTTACCATCAGCCATCACCACCGATTAAAAATTCATTTTTAACGCTACGGGATGAAGGTTTTTTTTTCGAACCGTTCTGTTTCCCCTTTTTTTTCTGCTGCAGACGGGCTGCATTTCATAGAGCATGCATTCCATCCCTATCGTTCCCCAATACTGTTCGAGCGCTGAATTGAATGTGCTCGGCTAGGACTAACTTCCATGGTAACTACAGCGACGCCGACTATGACGATGATGATGATGATGCTGCTGCTGATACTGATGATGATGGGTTAATGAGAATATAAATGTGTGCGTGAGGTTTATTGTAATGGTTTTATTGGTTGCACGGGCGTGCTGCAGCCGGAATGCGGATACTTCTTTTTTGCGTCGCTCTTTTTCGCAAAATATTCGATGATGCATTTTATTTTCGTTTGGTTTCGGTGTAGTAAAAATATGCGCCCACATTAACACCCTCACAGCTAGACTTACTTTTATGTGCAAGTGCCAGTGCCTATTACGGGCATGTGTATGTGTGTGACTGTTTCGAGTATTTAACATTATGTCGATTTTTGAACCAAACCTTTCAACCCTTCATTGGGTGGCCACCACCGAGACCTGTGGGCTCTACATTTTTATGTAAATCAACATCCAGATCTCGCTCCCCACTCTCGCTTCTCTTTCCGTTTTTTTCTTCTTCTTCGGTTGCCTTTTTTCAATCAGGTCTGAAATAACTAACACATAGATGTACATGTGACGGGGCTGGGCACACCAACACTGCCACGGGGCGTCGGGATTTTGGTTTTGGTGTGTTTGGGGATTCGCGTTTTTATTTTTCCCGGCTGCAAAATGTTCCTGCGCCTGGGTCTAAAAAACGAAAAAACCAAATGGCGTCCTCGACCTTGCGAGCAAATGCAAAAAGGCAAACAAAGCCGCACTGGGCCGAATACAAATCGTTGAACCCGTGCACCGAAAAATAAACTAGATAAAATTTGTCTCTACTTCGACCGCTGCACATGGCCTTGGCAAGGACGCAATGGATTTCTTTGCTCCTTTTGTGTTTGGTTTTGTATGTTGAGCTTTAACTGAACGATTCGAAACGCTGTTACTGTATGCTTTTGGTTGTTGTGGCTATTGAAGCGGAAGTTTACACTAACAACACCTAATTTATGGTTATCGTAACTCTCCGAAAACTTTTGCTATGCTATAAACTATGCATTTTGAATCATGCTTATTGATTTGAATTATTTTCTCAAATTATATTTCTCGATGGAAATTCAAATTTATAGCTTGAAAAACGATAAAATAAATGCTCCCTCGTTTCTGGTCCTAGAGGTGATAAACAACTTTACTTTATTTTAGATACCATGATAAACTCGAACCAGTTTGCTCATCTACAGTTGAAGTGTGCAGAACAACAAAAAAAGTGACGCGAAATGAATAAATTATGTTGATTTTTGAACACGACACACGATACAACGCATACCCTTGCATGTCACAGTACGCATGATTGTGTGTTGATCAGATACATAAGATATAGCAAAGGAGAGAGGAAAAAAAACGACACCACTGGAAAAATGAACGCCCGACATCGACCGCCGAAACGCAAACTCTGACCAAAAGAGTTAAATATCGATTTTTTTCTTCGCAGCCAGAGCCGGGAATGCAATAGCGCAATACAAAAATGTGCACCGCCACACATACACACGTATGTTTTCAAAACAAACATTTACACGCTAGGTGCGGGTTGAAAAAATACAGATAATAATTGTACATAATTCCCTGTCACATGCATCGTGTGCCGTTTCCCCCACTTCCGTTCCATCATTTCCACTCAAGGGATCGTCCAGAAAGGTGTCAAAAATATTATAACCCTTGCGGAAACGGCGGAAACATCAGCGAGCGAACTGGTAAACGACGGCATAGACAAAGGGCATTTGTGCTTCAACGATCACAAAGTCGCCCTTCGCCGTCTACGCTCAATGGCCATTTGGCGATTGTTGTCGCCAGCTACCGTTACCGCCGCCGATCATCTCATTGTGACACATACGTGTGAATCATCTTCCTTCCCTACCCGTGTGCTGTTAGCTGTCTGTTTTTCTTCGCTTTTTTTTTGTCTGTTGCTGTTGCCACCACCTTTCGCACGAGTCTTTGTTGGGATCGAAATGAGTCGATTTCGGATGGAGCGCCGCCAGCCAGCCAACCAGCCAGTCAGAGCTCGCGTTTTGCACAACACAATGATCGTTGTTTTGCTGCTAACCTTGCATTTTTATCGTTTTTGTTAGAGCGAGCGTGACTTCACAGCAGAATAAATTAAAAACAATCTAACATTTATCAAGCATTGATAATTTATTGTGCGCTTTGCAGCTCTCGCTCAAGGTAGTCAACAATGATGTTTGTTGCAGTCAATGCATTAGGAATTGATTAGTTTGTCTTTTATTTGCTTTCAACAGCTATCATTTTACACACATCAGGCGCAAGCTTGCTGTGAAAGTGTGAAACATTTTTTTTACATTAGCCGAGAAGAAGCTGTCAAGGAGTTACGAAATAAAACAGGCTTATAGTGGTCTCGCCCAAAAATAAAACAGACTGTATGGAGTTATACTCTGTTCCATCCATAAGCCCACACATACATACACCTGCCGATTTTTGCACCACCACCACCACCACCACCTCAAACAACATCGAGTGGTAGCCATTTAACGGCTAATGGTATTATTGCTTCTCGCTCACCGTGGCTTGACAGTATTGCAGTTTCATACACTCTTTTGCTATCCGAAGGCAAGGCGCTGTTACCACCGTGCACAGCGAACAGAATGAAAACTGTGTCAATAATGCAGAAAATGACATTTTAAAGCGAATAAAAATAAGCTGCATTTAGAATGGCTTCACTGCTGCTTTTGTTTCTGGCTCGCTGTACAATGGCTAGCTCAGATGGGCCGCCAGTGGCACAGTGGCGGATAAGATTGGAGACATTAGCGTTTTGTTGCGCTAGCCCCTCCAGCGATAGTGTGGCGTGTGGCACTGTTCCCTGTCTATCGCTGTAACGGAGCGCTGCATGTATGGGCCATGCTGCTCGCACTGGCCATACGTACGATGAAATGTGTGCCTTCGCATTCTGGCCAGTTTCCCAGATCGGCACTGACTGACTGGTGCAGCAGATATTTATGTTTTTATATTTACATGCGAGTATGCGTTAAACGGTACCGACATTTGGAGGCTTTATGTAAGAGCCTTTTGCCTTCCTTGTAACAGCGTGGAACCCACACCCACCAACAGGGTGAGTGAGGGTGCATTACGAGGTCCTATCACGTTTTACAAAACTGCTTCCTGCTTCCACTGGGGAAAGGAATACGCGAAGCGCAAAAAGGAATCGTAGCAAAACATACGAATATGTTATTAATAATAGCTTTTCTGCGATAAGTTCGCTGCCAATCCTTGCTTTAGCCATCCGTTTCGCTGCATTTGAGAGTGCAGAAGAAACTATCCAGCCGTATGCCAATTGTTCCACTTCGCCCAGTCATCTTACGCCAACGCAGCACCGCCGTAGACATCTTCCTCACCCGTCCTCTTGCCAGCATTTTCCTTCCAGCGGAAATGATAGACAACCATGCGCCTCCATCGTTATTTACTTCGTTTCCGTTTTGGGAGGGCGCAAAGCCCGCCTTGTAGCACGCCGTTTAAGGCCACCGAAATACTAATGTTTCATAACTTTTGGGTGGGTCCGTGTTACGTTCTTTCCCTGCACCCGTCGTTCTACCAGCCCAATTCGTATTGGGAAAGGTTGTGGTTTGGTGTTGCTAATCAAATAAACAGCCCGCTCACACAAACTATGACGTCTGCTGGCGCTGATGTGTGCACACGGCAGGTAGCTTGTGCAAGGAAAAGACGTCACCTATTGACTTGTTTGTGCGAATTGTATCTAAGCAAGAGTTGAAATTGCAACCCGTTTGTTCAAGGTTCGTCAGAAATGCTGTGAAAGCTATAGGAGAATCGATAATTTCGGAGAATCAAAACAGTCTTATTGGGCAAACCTTTTAGTTATTTCGTTGATGTAAAGCTCGCTTTTCATTAATCAATACTCATGTGCGTGTGGGTTTATTCGAAAAATTCCGGCCGGAAAAAAATTGATGAACAAAAATTCTTTCCGAAATAATGTTCCGCTTTGTCGCCGACCCGCTGCCGCCATTCCCCTTTCCGGTGGCCACAATGCGCGAATGTGCAGCAAACACACACCCGATTGATGATTACGCCCGGTGCTCATGTTTATGGAGCGTATGTTCATTCGAGACGCCTAAACGACCACCCCCAAACCCAATCCCTGTGCGGTGGAATCAAAACAAAACTGGATATGGGTGTGGGGAGGGGGGGAACCCTCGCAGAGCACTAGAAACGAACGGAGTGAACAAGAGACAGCGAATCGAGCTAGAACGAGACACAGAAACGTAACAACCAAGGGAAGGGCTCTGCGTGCATGGTGTGGAAAGGTTTACGTTTTAATATACGAGTTTTTTTTTCTATGTATGCTCAAAAAGTACTTTTTTGTCCTCTCTTTTAAGCCCGCACCTTTTTCGTCCATTAGCCTGTCGCACATTCGATATTGTTTTTTTTTTTATCACGGCTCACATAATTCGACTGCCATTACTGCCGCCATTTCCGTTACGGATAAGGGTAAGAAAGGGAGTGATCAGCGGCCAGCGGTGCTACCTTGCGCCACCAAGCCACGGTGGTGAGCCCCCGCGGGTATTGTGGGCCTGCAGTATGCATTGGCCTGGTGTGCATGCATCTTTCGTGTGTGTGTGTGCTTGTGTTAGTGTGTGAGTAGATGTATGTTTTGCAGCGATCGATGCACTTTTTTTGCATTTCGTTCAACTACAATTGCACCCCAACGACTTTTTTTCGCCCCTCTGTGTGTGTGTGTGTTTTTTTTTCTTTCACCAACAAAATTACCAATACGCACATATTTGCACACGTTGCACACACCGTTGCCCCGTCGTCCTTTCTGACCTATGTGCATGTGTGATGCATGCCACAGCGGGATAGGGCAGGGATGGACAGCATAATTATGGCTACAGTTCACCCTCGCTCTCTCTCGCTCACTCACTCGCTCGGTCTCTCTACCGCCCTTTTAATGTGCTGCTCCTCCGGGCTGGCAATGGATAATCATCCCTTTGCAGCAAATTGAATTGCAGGACCCGAAAATGAATTTCAGCTTTTCGTAAATTAAAAATGAACACGATGGGTATGAAAATAACAACAGCAAAAAACAACAACCCCGTTGTTTGGAGAAACAACGGGCTTGATCCCAGGAGCAATGCGGAAAGGTCGCCCCACTGCCAATGGAGACGCCTAGTGACATGCAACCCGCGCGCTTGCGTCTATTTGTGTGTGTGTGCGCTGTATTTTTTTATTTTTTTTTCAAAATCCTATGGCAGTCAAGAGCGACAAGATATCACGGTGACACTGTGTGTGCCGAAGAAGGCTCGCCTATGCACGTCACATGCGATAAAAAACAAGCATACGTTCTCCAAGGTGGGGTGGGGAGGGGCTATGGTTGCTCCGTCTTCTAACCCGCCGGATGGCCGCACCCCGGGACAGAGCCAGATCGACGATTTACGTGTATTTACGGCTGAACAACCCGATTATATATATACATATACTTTTTTAACTCCAACCTATGGCTACCACCAACTCACTTTGCCACTCTCGCTTTGCCGAACCCTTTCCGGTAGCATCGTGCTATTATTATCCTATCATTATTTGTAAAAACATTCATGCAAAATTGATATAAATGACAAAGTGAAATATTTATGCATCATCGATGCAGAATCCCCAGGATTTTTAAATACACTCCTGCTCTTTTTCCCTTTTGTTTTTTTTTTTTTGCTGCTGCAATTTCGCTGGCACCCTTCAGTCTGAAGCCACCTTTTTCTGTTTTCGATTCAATAAGCCTCTAATATTCTCTTCGCATGGGACAGCAAGCTTTCAATCGGGCTCGGTATAATTTATTTTCCATTAGCAAATGTTATTGTATTTCATTGCGGTGTGTCCATTATCTTGGGCCTATCTTGCCAAAGGTGCGCAGGTTTTAAGATACAATTCATGAACTTTTACTTACTTACATCGATTACTAACTGATTTTGAGTAAAAGATGCTGATAGACGCATCTAAAACTCACGTTTAGCGCAATATTGTGTGCTCAACTATTTCCAAAATTAGATATATTTTACAACTTTTCAATGTTTGTATTATAGACACCACCAAACCTTTCCCAAGATACGCCATCTACAGTCGGAGCTCATGCCAGGAGTTATTAAAGAACGGCAAAGACAGGTAGCGAACGTTCCCTTCACTTTTGCCCCTTCATGCTGGTGGCAATGCATTTGTGTTACTATTTCCGGCCAACCGCATGAAAAGAAGCAAAATTACATCTCCTCCAAAACCGAACATATGGCCTCGAAACTACACAAATACAGCGGTACGCTGTATGTCACGTTCATTCGCACTTCTTTCGCTATCGATCCGCTTCGCTGCCGTTTCGGTCGCCATTTGGCGTCATCGTCACCAATTCCGTATCCCGTGCAGGATAGTTGAAACAGCGACCTAGGACACTCACTCCGGCTCACAGAGGGAGGAATAAGTTAACTTAAACGTAAGGAGAGAAGGCACGAAAAAAAGCACCCACACACACACACACCCGAACAACTAGCAACGCTAGCTGTGGGGATTAGCTGAATGGAATGGAAACGGTTGGCGGTTCCCCCGACGTAGAAAAGCGGAAGAAATTTTACGACCGCGGACGAACCAAAACGAAGTAGTTGCTTCTTTTTGCTTTCAAATCCTGCCCTGCTCACTTGCTACCCCGGCTTTCAACCATCCTCGCGTTGGTCTTGGGGCCCTTTTTTACGCAGAAAAGTGGGTGCGGGAAATAATCGATAACGATGTCAAGCTTCTTTTTCAAACGTGTATAGTACCGTTTTCCACTTCGAGCCCCATTCGGGTTAAGCTTCTTCTTGTGCGGCACCTTGATTTTCACGGCTGCTCTGTCCGTAGCACCAAATGAGCGATTTCGGGCCAGAAACACACACACACAGACAATATCATAAGAGAGTAAACCACAACTCAACTAACATTATAAAACTATCTTTCACTTAAAGCGTCACCCAGTAGCTAAACCTTGGCAGTTTACAAATAAACCCAAACCTGGCAAACTGCTGATACTCCCACAATTTGGTATCATTGAAAAGAAGCATTGTGCTGAGCCGTGCTTATGTTTTGCGTGTTTCGCATCATCGCTCTGGTAGGTGTCTTGAATCGATGAATCGCAAAGAACAAGTAGCCCAATCTTTAAACCCAAGCTAGATTGGAGAAAACTGTCTATAACTCTGTTCCAAAAACATAAGCCCTCAATTTAACACAGACACACTCACGAATACATACCCCACGAGCCGGCGGTTTGGCCAGTGGTTATCCTTCCCAGGCATCTTGGCCATGCGCCGTACCTGTGGCCCGATACGGAAGACGCTTGCACGAAAATTGATGGTAAGAAGTTTGTTCGTTTGCTGATTCGTTCATTGATTACGTGTGGAAAGAAGCTAGTGAGGGGGTGATCCGAATACGATGACCATGTACACATTTGGCTCCTACCGTTCGTGGTAGATAAAGGATCGGGTGCATCATGTATGCATGCACCTTTTGGGCAAAGATAAAAGATTATTGCACCGAAGGCATCTTTTTCATCTCACTGTCTATCGATGCACGGCTCCCCATACCCTTGCCCGGTTAGTGCCTGCTTGTTCAGGTGCACGGCCAGGATCGTAATCTTATCAGAGCAAGAAACAACATCCTGGCAGCAAGAAAACTGGACTCTGCACACGCTCCTTTCTCAGAAGCCAAGAAAAACCACCCGGAACGAATGCGGAGAGCGGGATACGGGAAGAGGAGGTATAGTTTAAGAAAATTATTAAGGATTCGATTTCTCCAAGGCGTGCAACCGGGAATCGATCCATCTGGCCAGCGCTTGTACCGAAAGCATCGATTGGTATTGGGAATGCAGGGAGTTGGCAATGACGGAAGAGATGCTTGATGAGCCTAGGATGCGTATCGGACGCTCTGGTTTGACTGGGAAGCATATGGCTGCTGCTCACCTGTCGGTGTACTGCTCACCGGGTGCCTGGTGTGTGGGGTGTACATAAAATTGGACCTCATCGCTTTCTTCCCGACGGCATCCACTCCGTGCCATTGCAAAATCATTTGCTTTTGTAAGATTTCTGAGACGAAATTTTAGAATCTACTCGAATTAATCTTAAGACCAACGCTGGAACCATGCACGTCCACGTCCAACCGTCTGGGCTACATGCTCATGCTGTGGATGACCCTTCCCATATGCTATGTACATGCGTATGCGTTTCAGCAGGGTGTGAGTGGTTTTTTGATGACGTCCAAGAAAGGGAAGACACTTCCGTCTCTATCCATGCTACCAGCTGAATGCTTTACACCTGGAATGGTTCGGTTGGGCGGTAAGATACTTAAAGAATGGAAGAAAGGGATGGATGAGGCGGTGGGAAGGGAGTGCTCTTGACCGGTGTGAAAACTAACCGAAACCAAAGTGCAAACCTCGTGAGGGAAAAGGGGGAAAGATTTTCTTATCGGCGATGATTTTCACAACACAAGACACAAAAGGCAAGTTCCATCCTTTCGTCGGTGTGCACGCACTGCCTAGCAGATACTGCCTAATTGGAATTGGAACCAGGGGGAAGGGGTAGCGGCATGAGGTATAAGGCGAGACAACCTTGCTGGGTAGGCATAATATTTTGAAGAATCCTCCACTTTCTTCTCCACAAGATGTTGCACATGAATTGCATCACGGCAGCCATCGGGCATATGCCCCCCGCCTCTCCTCCCCAAACTCCGGTTTTCTCCTTGTCCTAGTCCGATGGTGCAATGGACACGGTCGATGTTTCGAACCCTCTTATGGTAAATATAAATTAAAGGATACCACCTCAACCCCTCCATCCATCTCCCCCTCCCTAATCGATTGGGAAGGGCACCTTCGTTTGGGCAACCTTCTTACCGAGTATGCCGACGAAACAATGTGAATTTATTGAGATGCATGAACACAATGCACGAAATCTGAAGAATACGGTCCCACCCATCGGTGGCGCCCGGCATGGAAAAACGGTCTCCGGATGCAAAGCAGTCTTGAGAAAGCCTCACAATCAATAAGAAACCCGAACGCATCGAAGAATTGATTGATGATCAAGTTATGATCGGTATTTATTACACAGCCTACTGGAAAGTCTTGTTCTTGAACGACTGGCAGCATTCCTTCCATTGTCGTAACGATTTCCACACTCTCACCAAGCCATCTCGGGTAAGAGGTAATTGGAAAGTCTTCCTGCTAATCTGTTCCAACAGTGGTCCAAAAGTTTCCAGAATATGTTTCTTTGATAAGAGAGAGGCTTCCAGTAGACTGCTGCTGAATCTGCAACTCACCTAATGGTTGCTACGCTTCGAAACAGCGTCTTCATACACAAGATACCCGGAGGAGTGCTTGTTTTTGTCTTCGATTAGCAAGACGTTGTCCAGTCGGCCAGGGCGGTAGCAAGGATTGGAAATTTCATTAATTTTGATTTTAAAAAGACTCACAACCAAACCCATGGCTCGGGATAGTTATTTCTTCAGACAGAGCGAAACAGTTTGTTGGTGCATGCAGGAGGTATCGTCTTATCATTTTTAAGGAGTGTGAGGATAGATGACAGAAGACAAGAAGAAAAAGAGATAGAAAGAGAGAGAGAGAGAGAGAGAGAGAGAAATGAGCAAAAGAGTGAGAAAACGAGAGAGTAAAGGCAAATCTAATTGCTTCTTGTAAACTATGCATGGCTCCCAATATCCTTTCAATGACTTTGGTAGGACTTGTGCCACTCAGGCCTGTCTTAAATTATACCCCAGTCCTTCTAGCCAAGGCTAGATGCACACTTCTACCCCTACGTACAGTGCAGGTTCACGTGTGAGATGAAACAGTTCCACCATCTTCACCAGCACCTTTCTTATGCACAAACTCCTTCGGCTCGGAATGAAAGAAAGTGGGCGCTTCCGAAGTCGAATGCAAATGACACAAGACGTTCGGACGCCACATAAAGATATCGAACCATCCCAGGGAACCAACCATCTTTGCTTGCATTCAATTTTCGTCCCCGAGAAAAAGCCTTTGGTGCATCCGATCCTGGAAATAGCTCGGATGAGCCGGCATGGAGGAATAATCTTGCCAAGCCTGGGCCGAGCAAATGTGCGGCGTAGTGACCGGAATTTTGGTCGTACATAAAACCCGGTGCACAACACACCATGCGTGTGTGCGTTTGTGTGAGTCCATTCGTCGGACAATATCATCCCACCGAAGACACTGCCGGACATCGAATGCGAAGAAACTCTATTAAAATGCGTTTCGAAATGCCAAACCAAGATGCAAATGTGGTTTAAAACCTAAATTTGTACCCCTGCTATCCGCTATCCTCTCGGATTTGAATCTGCCCCGCAGAGCACGACCTTTCCACCGGCTTTCGGTCCTGTGGAGTCCTGCAAATGCAGTACACTGCGAGGCACGGGCACTGTCCGACGGCAACACGATACCAAGAAGACTTTCTCGGAGACATAGGAAATGTCGCTCAAGTACGAAATAAGATGAACAGGTTGTACGTGCCGGCAGCGTGTGTGAGGTTTGGAATGCAGCACAATATGTTGCACACACACACACACAATCATTGGTCGTAGGTCGACTCGGTTTAGGTTCAGGTGGAATCGTAACGTTGTTTGAAGATGTCGGAATGAGTTTTCAAGATGACACGTTTTCTGGCAATCGATGGAGGGTTCATTTGCTATTTGATCGACATGTATATTTAAATATGAAACAGCATGTATGGCCCAGCTAGGAGCAGGCAGTTGTACATTACTATCTAATCATTTTAAATTTCTTATGGATCAAAATACGGTTTGATGTGTTTTTTATTACATTCTAATCATGATTTCCAATTGCAATTTTCATCCCAAACTATGTGTACAACATGTAGGTACATCCCTCAACAGTTTCCAATATTAAACAAGCTAAAATTATAGTCACCATCTCGTCCGCACTCGTCCATGCGTTAACTATCGGAAAAGCAAAATTTCTTGCAAAACAGTGGTAAACTTCACTTCATATCTTGCTCCTATTGCAGCGATTGAACCAACAACAACAGCCCTCTTTTCGTCGACTGCCAAATGGAGTGTCCTCACCCAAAAGGCAATTCAAATGCAATTACAACACCCTGCCTCACAGCTCGCTGCTTTCCGCTTTCTTAACGATTGCTCTTTTCGAGTTACAGTGACCCTTCCCCTCCTCCTCATCTATACCACTCACACTGACCTCAGAAATGATGCCAAAAATTGAAACATTTTATCAAGCGCAAGAAACTAGCTCAGTCCCAAGCCTTCGGACCAAAAGGCGAAACAGCCGGACAAGACTTTGCCACCAGAGAAAGAAGACTATATCCAGATGGACGGATTTGTCCGTCGAATGCAATAAGTGTGCGTGTGGTGAGAGGGAGGGGGAGAAATAGTTCAACCCACCCATCCTTACACAGGATTACACAGAATGGGACCACAGCCACCCCATTTCTCGGTTCCTTTCCTCTTGCTAATCACATTTTCGGAGCTACCACCACGTCGATCGAAGACATGGCCACAAGAAATAGCGTTCAATAGCCATGCATGCATGCCCGGTGGGGTGAGTGCTTTGCAACAAATCTCCATCCACCCGCCACCCTCGGCTTTAAACATCGTAACAAACCGCAACCGGCCAACTTCTCGCAAAGGCAATGCTTTCTCTTTCACACTTACCTTCTCGACTTACCACTCGATGACACCCATCTACCTACCTGTTCCCCTAAGCACACACCTTACAGAATACCCAAAACACACACCTTTTTCGTAAATTCCACCCCAAAGGGCAACTCAAACTGGGTTGAAGGAGGATCGGGGTAGAAATCTTTGCGGAAACTGTGCGCGCTGGACAAAGGGCTGACCGCTTGTGCACGGTGCAGCACAACAACATTCGATTCTGCCCGAATAATTTATGGCACAATTCGAGTGTGTGTAAAACCTACGTAAACATGTTATTATGTTTATGATAAGGATTTTCGGTGCATCAGTAAGGTGCACGATGCAAAGGGGTAGGCAGGTAGTCAGCTGCAGGCAACAGGGAATCCATTTTGGGGAGGCGATTGGGCGGTCATCCGAAAATTTCCTAGCCAAATGGTCAGTCGAGATAAGGAAAAGGCGGTGGCCGACTGCGTTACGATGCATTGTGCATGGGTCCCATCCCACCCCTCTCCAAACAGGTCCAGGCGAGTGTTGGGAAAGGATTTCGGAAACTAGATCCTATTTACAATCGCACACGAAGACATTGCAGCTGCTGGTTATTGCCCCATTCTAAGACGATGAAATCCATCCGTTTTGTGCATCCAGCCCACATTGCATCCCAGTGTCGCCGTCTTTGTAGCTTCAAGCATGGTTTCTTCGATTTTCGATTCACCCAGGATCCCGGATGTGGAACACGGAGATGTGTGTGTGTGAGAGAGAGAGAGAGAGAGAAAACATGAGAGAGACGTGGAGAGACGGATGTGGGGAGTCGGATGTGGGAAAGAAGGTAGTTGCAATGCACCCAGAAGGCAAGCACGAATTGATATAAGGCATAAGGCAAGGCATATAAGCATCGGTGCCTATCGAGTGGAATGAGAATGAGGTTCATTGGGTTTGAAATTTTCTTCGAGCTACATTAGTGTACGCACACAGGCCGGTCACAGGCCTAGCTGTAGCTCGGTTTTAGTCCTTTCGAATATGCACTTTCTTCTGGAGCAACACTCCTGCTGCACCTTACCCGCCCCTCAATTGTGTAGGAAGTCGAACTTTCATCTTGCCAGGTCCAAGCG
Organism: Anopheles arabiensis; assembly: GCF_016920715.1. Classification (NCBI taxonomy): domain Eukaryota; kingdom Metazoa; phylum Arthropoda; class Insecta; order Diptera; family Culicidae; genus Anopheles; species Anopheles arabiensis. Next base: position 54,431,709 of record NC_053517.1, read on the forward strand.
ACCAGGACCACTCTAACCAGGACCTTGCTGCGACACAAGACATCATCAAGACTTCTGGTCTGATCCTTGCGTTTGTGCGTGCTTCCTTCTTCTCAAACATTTTTACCCCGTTCCTTCCCCACTACCCACGCACCCAGTGCGAAAGGGTACGAATTTTCGGATGCATTTCGGATGCATCAATAATGTAGGAGGCAGTCGAAATTAGATTGTAAAGTGCACACAGTGGGCGTTCGTAGCAATTGCTCGTGTTCTTGGGGCAGAGGCGATGGCCAGTAGGCCATCATGTGTGGCTGTTTGCAGCAGTAGGATCGAGACGAGCCCGAGCCCCGATTCCTGCCCCAATGTCGTACTGCATCCTGTTTTCTTTCATCTGGAAAGAAACCCCCAAACGGAGATGTTGATGCTACACAATGCTCAGCTTTCGGAGGCCACCCGACTGGGGATGGTGGCGGTGTATCGGTCGGTCAGAATATTTCCAAACACCTCGCATCCCCCAAACGCTTTCTCCCCCTCGATCAAAAGGAGAGAGAGAGAAAGAGAGTGGGGCACTTTCTTCGATACTGCCGGCACAAAACCGTTCCTAATCTTCGTCGTTCTTCTTTACTGCCCCCGAGATAGCCGACAGGCGTTTGGGGCTACTGCTCGGACAGCAATGCAACGAAGGTTTGTGGTTTTTCCTGCAGAAGCAGAAGAGCACACCGAGAAGACTTTTCGAAGACTTCCTTGGTGCGCTAGATTAGAAGGACCAGTCTTCTTATTCTTGCTTCGTCCAGTGCTGCATCTTCTACTCCCTTGCTTAGTATACCGTTCAATGCAACACAGCGATGCTCGGCTCGCACCAGCCCAAGGTGGGATGGTAAATTCGGGATCGGATCGAAGATTTGAAATTTCCTTAGCTCCATCTCCCCTGCTCCTTACCGGCATGTTGAGCTTACTTGAGGGGGTGGCACACCGATGCGTATATTGGTGCGTGCGTGTTTAATGCATGGAGCTGGTAAGATTTCGATCAAACACACAATGCAACGCCAGGGAAAGTGGTGAGACGACATGGTTGAGACGACAGCACCTTAGGATGTGTGGCCAGAAAATGCAATTTTCGAGAATCGAACCACCCCGTCACCGTGCCACCATCCAGCATCCGTGGACAACCTGTGGGCGGCTGTGGTAAGGGCATCATGGACTCATGCATTCATTCTCATTCCTTCCGGTTTGGTCGCCCTAGGTTCGGGAGACTTTTGGGGCCATCAGCTTCAAAGAGCTATGCGCCAAGAGAGTATTTGTGTGTGTGTGAGTATGTTTCGGCTGTAGGGGGTGGTAATCGAGGGCGGACAATAGCAAGATGAAGAAGTACGTGGCCATTTCCTCCAATTTTCGGTAGGAGCAGCAGTCGGGACAATACTAAAAGGGGTTCCCCAACTCCATCTCAACCTCCTCCTCCTCTTCGTCCTTGTGGTGGTGGTTGACAAGCTTGTAGTGGTAGTCTTTCCTTAAATAACAAGGGACGAAGACGATGTTTGCACGATTGGAAGGAAATTTGCCACCGACACACAGGAGCAGTAGTTTGAGAGTGGTCTAGGAGTATGTGAGGAGGAGGACGAGAGGGGGTGAAGTAATAATGAAGGAGCCGGTGCCGTTTTTGGTGATGATGGAATTGCTATTGGTGTTGATATTTTTGATATTCTTATCCGTGCCAATGCAATGGGACTCCTTACCCTCCCCGACTAGCGTCTTGCGCTTCGTTTCCTACCACTCTGCTGCATACGCACAACACGTGCGCACACGCGAAGCCAAAGCACGTACAAGCAGCAGTGGCATCGTCTTTACAAAACACAAGTGCACCCGTCGCGCAAGGAACAAAACATACACACATCTTTAGCATTCAGCAAGCCAAACCGAACGCACACACTGGAAGGGAGCGGGGTTAGAGGACGATAAGGATACATCAAGATTGAGAGCCGAAATACGCACACACAAATCGAGATGGACGCAAGGGGAAAAAACACACAGACATGAGTGTGCGTGCATGTGTGTTTTTGTTAGTGTGTATGTGCGTATGACAGAGAGAGAGAGAGAATGAGGGAATAAGAGAGAAAGAGCAGTCCACTTTAGCGAAAGCCGTAAGATTCAACCGGTTCCGTACGCAGCAGCGTCTTGGTTGCGGGACAGAAATAATAATACTTAATGCAAACTAATATTGAAATAATGAAATGCATTATCGATTTTCTATTTATTACTTATGTATGTGCGTAGGGTCCAGTTTCGGAGCTGAGGCATGTTTCGCACCCCCTCCCCCCTTCCTTCCCTCCGGTACACGGTGCCCACGTACCACGCCCCACAACATGCGTGCTACTCAGCACCGCAGGCAGGATGTAAGCCCCTTCCCCCCATGTACGTCCCCTCCCTCCTGCCCGGTGTGCCGTTATCGAATGAACATGGGTGGAGCAGTAGGCTGGTGTTGAGATGATGCACCGCGTTTAGTGCAACTGCAATTCGTGACCGATGAACCATTGTACGGGAGGGATGTGAGAAGCAAGAAAGTTTGGCAAAATCGTGTACCGTATCGCGCGCGAGAGCGAAGGGAGAGCCGGACACGCAGGGTGAGTCGTGTTCCCGAACGCACTTTGCGCTTGTTACGCATAAATGAAGCCTTCCTTCCTTTCGTGCTTCCTTCTGGTCGTTCGTTCTACTGCACTACAGCCGAATTCCTTGGCTTGCGTATCGGCGGCGTACACCAAATCGTTGCCGAGGATTTTCACTGCTTAAGAACCCAAATCCGGTGCGGTGTGGAGTCTCCGCACTCGAATTTCTATTTTCCCACCAGCACCTCTCTCTCTCTCTCTCTCTCTCTCTCTCTCTCTCTTTCTCTTTGTTTCTCATCATCCTCCACGGTCAAATGATTTCGCCCATACACAGGGAACAATAACGGGCAAAAAGGACGTGGTGGACGGGGTGAACGGGAGGGAGCACTGCATAGAACTGCATAAAGAAAGGGGTAGCAGCGATCCAGCGAGGCACAGCACGCGTAAATGACATGCACACACGCACAGGGATGATGAAAATGGTCTCGCGCCTTAGGGCAGGCGGTTCTGCGATGCGTGCGATGGAGGCGATGGGTGGTGGTGTGCTACTGGCGGCAAGGATGGTGGCTTCTTTTTTCTGTTTTGTTTTTCTGCCTCTACTTCGATGCGTGTGCAATCGTTGTACCGCATCTACCATTATGCGTGGAGCGCATTATCTACACGGGCTTTTTTCTCGACTTCGTACGTTTTTGGTGCAAACACTCGATGCAAAATGCTACATTTTGTTACCTTTCCCTTATCTGCTGGTTCGGGCGATAGAAGGTGGGCTGCCGTTTGCTGCGTTTTGCTTTTGAATAATAACCTAAGCAACCTAAAACGCGCCCCGGCAGTAGTGCACTAGCCGTATGCAGAGTGCACTAGCCATGGTGTGCGGAGAGCAGAAAAAGTACGCATTTTTAATATGCCTTCACCAGGTCGATCGCTGCCATGAACGATAAGAAGTAGAAGGGGGGAGGAAATCAGCGGCACACGGCAAGGAACACGAAACCTCCTGTGTAATGGGGGGTAACGCTGTAGCTGGCAGTGCAGGGGAGGGGGAGAGTTTCCTTAATTATTATCCTTGCCGCCACGCTTTCTCGTGGCAGTGCTTAACCGACCGCGTCTAGCGTGTGCGGAGCCGGCACAAGGACTTTACAGTTTTAACCGAATAGGTTAAATGGGTCAAAATTGCGTGTGGTTCGAATTCGTGCCCCGTGCACGTCTTCCGTTTGCAAACAAAATTGTGTGTGAGTGTGTGTGGGGGGGGGTCTTTCTGGGCACCCGCACTCATGCCAGGCAAGCCACCATTGCATTCGACGGTCGAACTGTACCGTCACCATGCCCCGGTGGGTGCTACGGAAACGGAAAGTAATTAAAATTTGAAAATAGGATCGAATCGAGCTATCGAAGGGAAGCAACCTCCCTGAAGGGGTTGCTACACTCTTATTTATTTGTTTCTGTTGCTCCCATTGCAAGAATAGATAAACTACTGGCAGTTTGGCGGGATCGGGGAATAGAAAACACAAATCTGCCATAGAACAACAAATGTATGAACAGTGTGTACAGTACAGGCTGATCTGAACAGCAGCAGAAACAAAAAAACACATGACTACTATCTTTCCCTGTCGAGAGGGGAGCCCGTCAACAACAGAGTAGAGCATTACAACCTCAACTCACCACACGGTGTGTGGTACAAAGGAACAAAAAATTACAACATTAATGTAAAGCTAGAAGCTTGAAAAAATAACCCATGTTCATTTGGGTGCCTTTTTTCCCTCTGGCCTCAATTTGTGAACCCTACGCTGAATAAATGTGCCTATTGTAGGCAGTTAAACAAAAAAAAACACACACACACAGTGCACAAACGTACACACACATGCCTACATGGCGCATTAAAGGTGGCAAGTGGCAGGAGATACGGGTGGGAGAGTCATAGTAAATGATTATTGATTAGCAAAGTTCTTATGGGCTCCCTGCTTTTCCGCCCCTCAGTATTCAGCTTGGCACATTCCTCATTTCAACCGCTTTTTAGCATGTCTGTCGAAGAAATTAAACGTAGCGAACAGGGAACGCCAAGAGAACGTACGGAAAGGCTGGAACTGATTTGTAATTAGTTGAAACATCGATTTTGAAATAACACACACATACACGCGCACACAGCCTTCCTTCTGTACCCTGTCTAAAGAAGCAGCGGTAAGGCCGACGGGGCGGCTGTTTCTTACTCGTTCGAACATTTCTTACAATAAACCCTACCACAAACGAGTTTCAGTAAGCACAAATTTCAATCAGTCTTGCAAGGATTCATTCTTGTTTCATGCAATCACGATCAAACAAGCTGGGTCAATTGAATGATTCGGATTCAATTCAGCTGTGTATAGGGAAGAACTCCTTTTCCATCTTACGTGCTTGTCAACTCGTGATGTAAAAAGTACATTTTACTCAAGGAAATGGTTGTAATTCTACTCTATGTAATTGCACTCTTTCCAACAAATGCTCTGTATTTTATTGTGAAAACATTAGAACTGTAAATAAATACCCCGACTGGCTGATCTTCCTCTCTCTCTCTCTCTCTCTCTCTCTGGAATGTTAACATTTCATCAAACAACTTTAACGTTTTTCTCGGTTAGAGGGGTGTATGTTTCTGTTTCGGAGCTGTGTTTAAATCTCTTTCGCGTTGTCCATCCCCGTCTCCCCGCACAGGACTAGAACGTGTCGCTGAAGAATTGATGGGACGCAGGAAATGGAAACACTATCAGGACGTCCTAACGCGACAACAGTTGAATCTGCTGGATCCCAGCACGACGAACTCCACCGAGGACGATCTACTGACCGGCACGACCGGTGTTGCAGCCGCCGCCGCCGCAGCAGCTGCTGCAGCCACGGCCGCCCAGCTACACCAGGGGCAGCTGATGAACTCCGCCAGCGCTACAGCCGCTGCCACAGCCCTCGCGCTAGCTGGTGGCGGCATGATCGATCAAAAGACCAATCATCCCGCCGCCATTGTGGCCGCAGCCAACGCTGCGGCCGTGGCTTCCCTCACTACACCTGCCGCTGCCCAAGCCGCTGCCAATACAACTGCCGCGACGGCCATAGGTAAGTTCCGGGAGCTTGGCATCACAATTGGTGGGCGCAACGCATTCTAATGACCCTTTACTTCCCCCGTACAGTGAGAAATGGGCACTGCCAGCAGGACGACGTAGATGTCGACCCGAAAACTGCTGCCTCCGCCAGTCCCGACAGCCCGCGGGCAGCCAACTGTCTGGCGTCGGAAAAGCACAGCCCTTCCAGTGCCAGATCTCCCCGGCACGGCAAGGACGATCGTGCCGCTTCGCCAGTATCGCGCAACTGTCATACCAATGACAACGGCACGGCGACACCGAGGACGGGAGCGACCGACGCGGAAGGAACGCCTCCCCTGTCTGCATCGCCCTCGGGCACGATCGAGCGTGATTCCGCCAGGCCCAAGTCGACCTCCGGCACCGAGCAGGCAGCTCTCGTCGAGCCTAGCATACCCAACACTCCTGATCGTGGTCGCGCATCTTCCGTCGCGAGTCCGGACCTGCGGGGGGAGCAAACTGCTACCGAGCATGCCGAAAGTATGTCCATCGTGAAACAGGAACCCATAGGTAAATTGCCGTTTACTCTCATGATCCAGCGCTGTCCGTTTACCCGAATCCCAAAAAGAGTTGGTTTCTTTTGTTCGGTTCCAAATGGTAATTTCGTCCAATCCCATTCCACAGAGCATGTAGATCCCTCGCCCATCAAATCTGAGCAACCGAATCCAGAGGTGGCGGTCGTGCCGAAGCTGCCTATTGTTGGAACCAACAACAACAACAACATCATCAACAGTAACAACAACACGATTCAGCATCGCAGCAACGGGATGGCGATAGAAGACGGTTCCGCCGGCACCAAACCGCTAACAGCGGAAACACCGGTCGAGCCCGAGGCGGCTACACCGGTCGACTGGAAGCCACAGGACAAGTGTTACTTCTGCGTCGACGGCAAGCTGCTGACTGTGAATGAGACGGGTGAGCTGGTGCCGGAATCGGGCCCGGCTCCGACCGAAGCAGAGCTCCGACTTAATAGACGGGTAAGATTCGAAATAACTGAGTTTTTCTGGTTTAGTATTTGCTGCAAACAATTTACCCTGCTACTGCGCCCTGTTTGTCCCATAGGCTGCCGCTGCTGCCGCACTGGCCGAGTCCGATAGCGATACGAGCGAGAGCAGCGAGCCAGAGCTGCTGGCTAGTCTTCTGAGTGCCGGTGCGGCCGGTGGAATGTCCAACAAGTCGCTGGTAGCTTTGCTGCGTGAAGCCGGCGCCTCTCAAAATCTTCCCTCGCTGCAGTCGTTCGTGGCACAGTACACCGCGGCCGCTTCGTTGCAGGGTCTTCAGCCAAATCTTGCCCAGCTCTACAACCGTAAGTTTGGGTCATCCTCCGTAATCCAGCTCCTGTTCAGTGCGTTGCAACTCTTGCTTTCCTTACCTATCTCACCTCACTCTAGCAGCGCTATGGTATTCACAACTCCAGCAGCAGATGTCACCGAGCGCCGTCGAGACGGTAGCTGGGGGAGCCGCAACGGCTGCCCTCAGTCCGACAACGGCGGCCAAAATGGCGGCACAGCTCGGCGCGGTCGGAGGCACTGGGGAACAACCGCTCGATCTCAGCGCAAAACCAGGCACTTCCGGCATGACATCATTGCTCAGCAGTATGATGGATCCGAAGCACTTGTACAAGTAAGTGACGCATTGTTGCGTATCTTCAGTACAACTTGAACGCACGATTGTACGTTCGCCCTCTATAACGCTGCATTGCAACGATTTCAATTTTCTTAGGAGGAGCAGGTATGATGGCCTGATGGTAATCGAACCCAATTCTTCCGATGAACGAGATACAAATTGCTCAGCCAATGGCCATGGCCGGCCCAAACGGTGTCGTCCATGTCGCTATTTTTTAATTGAATTTTACCCCGTTGCTTTGCGACTCCCCGTTCCGTTCTTTGCATTGCAGTGCAGTGCAGAAGAATTGAAATTCGATACTTACAGCCGCGGTATCACACACCCGGTTGACCCATTAAAGCGCACCGCCGCATCGTGTGGAAAGGCGCGGAGATAATGAAAATATACTGGCTGTCGATTGTTTTCCCATTTTCCCTAACTGAAGCCCCACGAGCGTCACAGTTCGCTTTTGCCACTGTAACCTTGTCCGCCCCACACGGAAGGTAGGAGGAAGAGTGTTTCGTTAAAAAAAGAAGCTCACATTGCTTGCCGTGCCGCGCAACCAGATCACGAATTCCACTTCAAGCAAGCATATCGTGTCAGGGAAAACAAAGGAACTCTCGCATGTCCTTCCCGATCTCTTGAGGCAATCGAGCGATAGCGATTCGATTGATTGGTTTTGATTCACTGCCGACCATTCGCACCCGCATGTGTTGCACCGAGGTGGCGCTATTTTGGTCCCCGGCCCTTACCCGGGAGTAGGACCTGGTCTTTTTTACGACAGCAATCCTCCAAACCTTCGCAATTAACAGTGAACAGTGGGGGAAAAATCTATTAAAAAGTATACCCATTTCCCTCGTTTTCACTTACGCGATCGTCACACCGTGGGCAAACTATCGTGCACTCGTTGATCGTTGCTATCGAAGAATAAATTTTTAATTAGTAATTTGAACGCTCCAGCTGCTAGCCAGCTGCTTTGGGGTCGCTTTCTTTCCTCGCTGCTTTAAAAAAATAAGAGGATTTGCCAATAGCGGTTCGTTCTTTGTTTGTTTTACTTAATATAGTGCTGATTGCTGCCACATTATCTTACGCGATGCGATGGAGAAAAAGTTTAGATACATAGGAGTAAATCATTGTACATAGATCAAGTGCACTTGAATAAAATCTAGAGAGCCCTTTTGCATGTACTTTGAAAATTTCTATGAATTTGAAAAAAAAATCTTTACTTCAACGTAAGGGAACACATCATAATCAACGGTCATAATAAGGCTGAAAATGAAACGATCGATGGTTGTTCATCAGACAGTGGAGCCATTTTAACGATTTCGATCAATGCAAACACACGCTGGCGTAATACCGTTTAGGGTGGATGAAAAATGTTGCGTCTTTGCGGTTTGACAGCTGCCCGTGATTTCTTAACACATCGTAACATTTCGCTGAGGTTTGCAAACTGTGCTGGCCAGATTTTTATATGCTCGCATCATTTGTCAGAACGAGGCGTCACTCGTGTATTCCTTTCAGCGTGTGTTTCGCATCCTAACAAACACGTGATCCGTTGCACTTGTCTTTGCTTGCCGAGAGGCAATGCACTCCAATTGACCCAGCGCAGTCCCCCTACCAGTTGTAACCGAGCCACACATGCAAATGTGTCTTCCTGCACATGCTGCGCCAACGCCAACAAGCATTAAAAAGAAAGGAGCGGCACAACGAAACACAAAACAAACGCATACGCACAATCTCGCATCTGACGCGCTGCTGCGTTACACTATCATTTCATCCCATATGGACCTTTCCGATCCCGAAAATACCGCAAAGTTCGTTCACTTCGCATCTCTAACGGGAGGCGAATCTTTTCGTGCAGATTTTGAGGCTTCCACGCTTCCCCGCCTTGCTCCACGTGTCGGCCCTCCCGCTCCACTGACTCGGGCCACTGGCTCTGGAGTCGTGGTGAAGCAGCAGATGTGCGCGCGTGAGGTTAATTTGCCGCCAAAATAATCATCATAAAAACGGCGGCAATAACGGCAATAATCATCATCATCATCATGCATGTTGCGAAACGGGCTGCAAAGCGTAGCACCCAAAACAAAACGAAGCATCATCGCTGGAGCATCGTGGCCCTTGCCAAACCCGGTGCATCATCGCCATTGACACGGGAACGCGGCCGAATGTGTCAAAAACTTGGTGCACTCTGCACAGCACTTTGCCTTCGGCCTTTTCCAGCACATTGCCCTTCCACTTTCACCGTATTTTGTTTTTCCGTTTTTTTGTTGTTGTTGTTGTTGGATCCATCTGAATAAATGCCCTATACCCCCGAAACGAAACTGATGCGATGTCAAAAACAAAAAATAATTCAACGGCTACAATTTGGCCGACGGTAAACGAATGCATGTTTCTCGTTCTCGTACATGGCTTACCCTTTTCGGGGGTAACCCTTTCGCTTTTCATTCCCGTTTTGTTTGGCTTCTCGGTATTACATCCCGGTTGTGTTTCTTTTGCACAAAAAGTGCATATGCAGTGCAAGGAAGCCGAATGCAAGAGGGACGGCAAGAACGGCAAGACGACAAAGTAGTCGGTCGAGGTCATTGCTCTCGGGCATTTTCTCTCAACTTTCCTTTTCGTTCGCGTTCTGACTCCGTGGTAGTCGATCGGCTGAAAGTTGCACGGAAAAGCAAAAACGAAAACAAGGCTGCTTGCATCAACCATTACACAATTTAGGGGACCGCTGGGAAATGCATCTTCCAAATTTAATTTTTAATCGTATATTTCTTTTTGCTCTCCTGCTTTCACTTTGCATGTTTTGGGGCGCGCGTGTTGAGTGTTTTGTTGCAATGCGCTTAGCGCATGCAACTACATGTGGTACACATTTGTGCAAGCTCCAATCTTTGATCGTAATATAATAGTCTGCACATGATCTTAATTCCAGCCTCAAATTCAGATGCTTAAAAGCGGTTCAAAACGCTTCCGTAGCTCCCTTTTAGATTCTTTATATGTTCCTCTTTTAAGAAGAACATGCGTACATTATTCCTCCCTTCTCGTACTCGCACGCTACACAGCGCTACACATCTCTCAAAATAATGTGTTTCTTATTTACTTATCTACCACCCTAAAAGACACCTTCGAACTCTCGCCCTTGCTTGTTTGCCTGGCCGCGTTCTTTCATCATTGGTCGCAGTGGCACTTTGCATCAAAAAGGGTAGCTTTTGCGGCAGCACCGTGCACCGTGTCACTGTACCGCATGACAAATTAGTACCAGCGCGTTTTATGGATCGTAAGTGTGTGATTCTTTTCACACCAATCTACGGTTAACGTGTTGAGCGTTTGACAAATTGTAAGATTGAAGCTGACGGATGCATTCTTTGTCGACGAATTCATACGTGCAGTTGCGCTTCATAAATGCAGCAAAATATTGCACATTTGTTCTGGAAGATTTCCAAATTGATCCAACAAGAGTGAACAAGGAGATGGCAATTACTTGCTCGTCTTTAATAATCTCGTTTCATAATCAACCATTCCAACATATTACGCGACATTTATTGTGTGAAATGAATACTTTTTTGCATTAGCTACTGGATCATCGTTAACTCCTAGAAATGAGAACAGTTCTGAGAATTAATTATCACCATTCATCCTTAGCACAATTATCATAAGAGTTAGCTAAGCTCGTGCAGATAGATGCATGCCATCGTATACAATTGTGTTGCACGAAATGCAATGGAAAAATATACATTTTATTCCTACATCCCGCCTGAAATGCATGCATGATCGGACCATTCTTTCGCCCGACATCATTCAATGTATTCACCCATGTGATATTCATCCATATTTCTTTTTTTCCATTTCCATTCTTTTCGCTGCAAAATGCTTAAACACCATCGGGTCAATAATGTTGTACCATCAAAAGGATTTTTCTATTCCATTTTATATATAAAAAAACACACACACTCATGCACTGAAAATCTATTCCATTGTTTCTGGCTGTTAATTGAATGATGCACCTGTCGGAATTTCTCTATTTTTCCACATTTTATTTCCTTTTTGCTTTTTTTTCTGCCTGCGGCTATTGTCATTTGGAGTTTGTTTTTTTTGCCATGCAGTGCCACAATATATGCACTAGATGGTGCCAGCGATGAACAAAAACAAAATTATTGAAAAAGAATTCAATGGATTTGCAACCATATTTTTGTTGCTTGCGTTTGCTTTTCCCACATCTGCCCGGCATGGATGTGTGCATGGACGGATGCGTGTTTTTCAAATCGTTCACAAAATAATCATTTCCATAGCATAGTTTTTTTTTTGTGTGTGATGCATCACTTTTCTCGTAAATCGCTTTTTATGATTTTTCCGAACTCTATTCGCACCTATTTTCATTGGCACTTCGGCGGAAGCAATTCGCACCGGATGGACTTGAATGCGTTTGGTTGGAAATACGTTGAAATAATACAAACAGTCGCTATGTCACACACACACCCACACAAAAATATTTATCAACGAGTGTATTCCAATTAGAAGCGGCGCTAGGCTCGTATGGTGAGGTTGGAAATATTTCATTTTATTTTGTTGCACTCTCCAACTCTCCGTTGTCTACAGGTTCACCCTGCCCTAACAAATGGTCGATGGATTAAAAATGGTTTTGTTTCTTTTTATCGAGCGTGCGTTATCTTTGAAACCCAAACAGTAAAGGTGAAAGACTGGCCGGTTTTTTTAGCCTTCCTTTTGCGAATCTGTTGCTGTTTTGTTGCCGAATATTTGACAGCGATACAAGCGCAACTTTAAAATGCAACAAAACATGCATATAAATGTTTCAGCGACACCAATCAAGCTGATATAATTGGCCATTTAATGGTACAAGAACGATTTTGTGTATGACAAACGTTAGTTTGCATCTTCCCTTTTCGCGCGAATATATTCTTAGAAGCGTATAGTCAAAATAATATCTGGGATGGATCGCATTCCTTTGAACGAAAACGAGTTTGCTTTGAAGCAAATGAAAGCCACCTGAGCACCACGGTAATGGTGATACGTGGCAAATTATCATCATGTTTTAAATAACCAGAAGGTAACACGATAAGTTTGAGTGCTTGGGTGTCATTGCGGGAACAGTTATCTTCCATATTTGCTCGTAATAGAGCGGGTGGTCGTTCGGTGCTGTCTGTAACGCAACGTATTTTCTAAACAATCTTCCACTGCTGCACCACTAGTGCGGCAGGGATGATTCGAATGATGGCAGCCGGTTATGTGACCATAGTCCTACTCACCTTTGATCTCATTTCGCGAGGAAACGAACGAAAGGGAGAGAGAGAGAGAGGTGTTTAGCTCGAAAGAGGCTCGAATAAATTGTTAACGCAGCAAAACGCTCGGCCACACCAAAACACAACCGACACACCGCACAATCTCGGCCGGATGCGGATCAACCACTGATCGGCCATCAAATGTCAGCAACATTACGAAATGCCACTTGCGTAGCGCAGCGTTTCGCGCCTCTCGGACCACGATGATGATGGAGGGCTTACGTCGCGCAGTGGCGACCTCACAAACTCGCTCGTCGTCGTGACCTTTTTGCGTTGATTCGTTTTCTCGCATGCTGTGTTTTTTATTCCTTATTGCAATTTCAGACCCACACTCCTCGAGGTTATACCCTCCTTCCTCCAGTATGTTTTTTTTATCCCATAGTGCCTAGTGCCCCAGCGCCGACGGCACGCATATTTGGCCGCGATGCAACGTTGTGCCGGCCAATCTTCTTGGACAAAGAAACTGACAAGGGCCGAACGGCAGGAGAGAAAAAATCCCCCGAACCGATCGAAAGGGACAATCTTGCTGTGGAGGGGGGGGCACGAGAGCACACGCACACACAGCGCACATTGCCGCGCTAGCGAGCGCTTGCCGCATCGCATTGAACTACGATGGTGCGTTGCATTGCTGCAATTTTAATCGAAAATTACCTCCTGCGCCGCCACTGCCACTGTTCAGATTCTTGCAACGTTCGCCACCGCCACCGTCGGAACCCCGAAACATGCACAGAAATCAGGCGTAGGGTTTAGGGGAGTACGCGAGTTTCATAAATAATAAATATGACCTTAAAATATTTAATCACATCGATTCGCATTCGACGCAAACGGTACGTCCTGCGGGGAGCGGCATAAGCATACCTGTTACCCCAAGTTTCAGGCCTTGTTTCTTGAGCCCAAGGCTCTTCATCCAACAAAGACTTCTATAACCCACTGCGAGAGTGATGAAAGGGGTAAACATACCTTCGACAGGCGTAACCCAGCGCTGTGCCAATTCCGCCATACACAATGTGATAAAAGTTGTAACAAAAAATAAGTAGATGTGGTTCCATCTTTATTGATATGATGATATTGTCACATAGTCATTCAAGAAAACGTCATAAATTTACAAACAGCATCGCCCGTTTATTGGCAACTTCTTACGAATGGACCATACTAATCTGTCCCAAAACGATGTAGTTTCTACTGCCTTTGTGAATGCCAAATATTGTAACAGCTAACCAAGTCTTACGGAAACTCGATAACGTTGGTTGTGTCATTGAAAAGAAACAATATAAGGCAATTTTCTTATGTATGTGTATGCCTGGAGGCAGTTCAAACGATTGGACGTGGAACGTTTGATGTAATTTGAATTCGTTTCCAGCAAAAATCGATAAATTATCAAAATTTTGCGCTCTCCCATACATGTATGGAGCACTAAGCTGTCGCCACCGCATGAGGACGTGTCATCAAATTTTCATAAAAAAACACACACACACAAATACCCCCCACCTCCCTCCCATCAACGCGCGGGCCTGCCCTTCCAGAGAAAGGTTAATGAACTTGCCGAACTTCCGTTCAACTTACTACGTTGGTATTATATGCTGCCTGCGCTAGCTGCGCTACCCGTTTGAAAGGAAAAGGAACCGAATCTTCAAAGGTGTACGCCATACGCGCGACACGTTACGAGCTACGTATGCAGCCAGGGGCTCGCCGTCCTCAGATGCATTTGCACTCGATGCAACGAATTTTTCCCCGGACATTCCCTTGGACCCCCCCCCCCATTCCAACGGCATCAGCCCAATCCGTGGTAGGGTGGTGGCTGGCTCGCTTGCAACTGCTCGCTGTGATTGAAAACTGCGGAAGGAACTTCCTTTTGGGACGGCCCTTCCTTTTATTGGCTCAAAAGAAGAAAAAATGCATATACGATGCATTTATTCTCTCCTTTTCTCTCTCCTTTTCCTCGTCTGTGTATCCTCTCTCTTTCTCTCTCTGCTCTCTCTCTCTCTCGTTCTTTTTGTGCTGTCAAACACATATCTTTCTCTTCTTTCCACATGCCTTAGTCCTTTTTGTGATCGAGGATTTTAGATTCACCTTCACCACCGTTCACCGGCAGTATCCTCCGGCTTCCCGCTCTGAGTGCATTTCACACTGAATTTGCATTTCTGTCACCAACACTCCACACAACACACCAACACACACACATACATTTGCTTAGTTGTATGAGGGGTTCACATGTGAGAGTGCGAAATTTCAACAACAAAAAAACACACACAAACCCTTTCACACTGCCACACCGTGGCCGTCCCAATCCATCGACCGCAATGTTTGGATGCATTTTTTTTTGTCGCGTCACAAAAAGGGTGGAAAAAAGTAAAGCAAGTTCTCATCAAAATTTTAAACTTGCACCCTTGCAACCTTCATCCCAAACGAGACGAAGCCCCGGCAGCGCCATCATGGTCCGAAAACCTATACGCGGAATGCATCATACCGTGCCAGAGAATGGGATGACGACGTTCGAGCTTTGGAGGTGTGCTGCTTGCAGTTGTCGTCTTTCGTCGTCATCGTCGTCGTTGTCGTTGTCGTCGTTATCGTCGTCGTCGTCGTAGTGCCCCCGATGGTTGGCTTTATACTACCGTTCATTAGCCACCATTCCACCGCCTGATGGTTCGTTTCCGATTCGCCTTGGACCCCAAGTGCCCGTTGCAGAAAAGTGCATTTCCATCTTCGGTCGACTCACCGCAGGAACAGAGCGGACACGTTTGTGTATGTGTGTGTAAGCCTGTCGCGCAAGCTATAGTCGTGCAGGAAACAACGCAAAAAAGTCCCAAGAAAGGACGAATTGCCGTACAATGTTTACGTCTCGCAGCTCGTAACCTACAAAAACTGCCTCCACTTTCCTACGGTACGATTTTTGTATGCCAGTTGCATGTCTCTCTCCTTGAGATTTATTTTGTCTTTTTGTATACATGTGTGTGTGTGCATAAGTGTTGGTGAAGTTTTTTAAAGAACGCTTTTTTGACGGTGGCATAAATTACACTCCCACATGCATTTCTCCCTGTTTCGTGCTGCGACTCAGTGCCTCTGCCCTCATTCCTCTTTTCCCCCCGTAAACCCTTTGCTATACTTTTCGCTATCTTAGTCTCTCTTGGCACAGGGTTCTATCATTCCATTTCCTCTACATCCTAAAAACAGCCCACTCGTGCACACACACACACACATACAGACACACAGTTACTCACTCCGTAATCCTCCATTGCAAAAATATCATCCCGAAAACAGCGCACAAGGGGCCATGGCCCACACATGCACACGTCGGGTATGTTTGTGCACACATGCATGTTAGAATGCATTTTTCGGTGGCTCGAATCAAGATCCCTTTCCCCTCCCTCGGTTCAACGTTTCCGTTCCAGCTACCCGGTGCACCTTTGGTATGAATACGAATGCACACATGCACCGGCTTCAATGCACCGAAAATGCACCAACATGCTCATTACAGTCCTTCACCCTTCAAACGAATAAACCACAAACTGAAGGTTCGAATCTTTGTGCATGCGTGTTTGGGGTGCCTTTTGCCTTCTTTCTACCTCCCTCGCCCTTTTTTTGTTTTATATTCAAGGTGTGTGTTTTTGTATGTGTTATTTTTTTTGCTTGTCTGAGCTGATTTTTTGCTGTACTTTTGGGTTTCGACAGCAATGAAAAGCATAATTGCTATGCTTTGGCACTGTCACATTGCACATTTTATACCACATGTACTTTGTAATGACTAGCGTCAGTTATCCTTAATTTTTGCCCATTTCACCCAACAGAAATGCAAATTGCTGATGGAAACTGATGGTAGAAAACATATTACAAATGTGTAGATTATTTTAATAAAAAAAAATGTATATCGTCTTTTGATACTCTGAGTGTAGATTAAACATCCACCGAGCTCATGTTTTCAGTTGAGAGAAAAACAAAACATCTATATAAGCCTATGATATTAACACGTGCTATATGCACTTTTTTGCACACCTTGCTCTGTACGGTCCTTGTATTTGTTTGTGAGTGTATGAGTTCTTGAAAAACTTAGCAAAGAACGGATGCACGTTCGAATATATCTAGAGTATGCGTTCGGTCGGTGCGGCGGATGGATGACGCTGCCTGAAGGCTAGTCGCCAAAAGATGCCGCCACCCACCTTGTGTGCCGGTGCCATCATTCTATCAGCGTCATTTGCAATGTCGTCACAAGCGTGTGCAGCGTCGTCCGCCTCGGCGGATCATGTACCGAATACAGCATAGCACCGAATAGAAAACGCAGGACATGCTATGGTCAGCCAGTAATGCCGGCTAGAACCGCTCCGAATACGAAGAATGAGATGTGAGAAATGTTATGTTTGCATTGCTCTTGTACAAAGCAACTGCCAACGTTTCCAACGTTAACTTGTTATGGAAGGTAAAAGGTGATACGGCGGAAGAAAACAAGACAACGGGCCAGCCGTTTTGCGGCGTTCGCCTCACCCTAGGGACGGGAACGGATTCTTTTCTGCTACCTTTCTGCTACTGAAAATGCACAATGTAGTAATACCCGTCCGCCAAGGAGCCGACTAGAGGACCGGTATGCACCGAAACGTTAAAACATTATGCACAAAAAATGCATTCAGAAAAATATATGAGTTGCACTGCTCTTTACTACTCACACGAACGTTCATAGACACAGCACACAAACAAACGCATGTGCGCACGTACATACACAAGCATAAAAATAAACTCATTCACACACACATATATGCCCTTATTTGCGGCCAAATGCATCGCGTTCCAAAAAGTTGGGCAGGATGCCTCTAAGGGAAACTCTACATTAAGCTTGACAGAGCTAAGAGAAATCTCTTTGTAGAGACGATTTTTTTGTGGATCGTTAGTTACGTTCTATCATTTATTTTTTTGCGTTTCTGCTGACTTTCATGCTTATCAATTTTCTTTTATTTAACACGCAGTTCAAACTCACTGATAAGTACATAAGACCAGTTCGATAGAGTGTGGGAAATATTATTCAAAAAGAAGTGTTTAGAGGATAGATACAGCATAAGACACAGCACCAAACGTAGCAGAGAGGTTTATTAAGCTAAATGCGTGAATGTGTGGATCAGTGTGTTCTGTGTTACAAAATGAACGCAAAATAGTCAACCCAACCTTTCATAAAACATCAATTGATATGCTAATCAGCTGCTTGTATGTCCTAGTATGCATCCTAGGCTAGTATGCATGACAACAAGTGCAGATCTAAAAAATGACCTTTAAAGCACACTTGAAAAGCTGTTACATTTCGCAGATCTCTGACAAAATTGCGCAACGTAGTAGTTTGAGTACAGCAAAGAAATAATGTGGCAAAAGCCAATCCCTTCCAACCCTCCCCCCAGCAACCGTCAACCTCAAACACAGAAAGGCAAATGATTATTTTTTAGCTTATCGTTTCTGTTTTCTTTCGCCCTGGTTTGCTACCAACGAAACATTGTGAAGCCGCTAATATATATTAGCATTTCCTTCCAAATTATTTCGAACATGGTGGGTGCCGCAACCGTGTTTTCGACAGCTTGTGCACATGTACATTTACATCGTATTGCGGCAATCCCTGCACTTGGCACGTGACGATCTAACTGGTGTTACTTTAATGTGTAACAGTTTGTTGTTTTCCAGTGATTTAATATTGCCAGGCATATTTATTTGTGCATTGCCGTACTCTTAACATTGAGAATTCTTAATTTACCTCATTATTTAAGCACCTAGGCACCTAGATATTCGATTACCACCTAAACGATCATCAACCATTTCTAATCTCAAAATCAACATGGCCTCTGGCAGATTGATCAGCAATTTTCGGAGGCGTTCCTAATACTTTGTTTTCGGCCACTTTACTTCCCACCAGCTTCGTAAACGGATTCTTCTAAACCGGCCGCCATTAAACGAACGCATCGCAGCAAAACGCGACACAAAAGAGAACCGGCGCTAAAAAAGAAACCGGTCCACTGTTGAACCAACCAACAACAACCATCTTGATCCGTCGATGATGTTGGTGTGCATATAAGCAACGCTGTTGGATTGTAATGTAGACACCTCATCCACGACTTCAATTGTGCCTAAAAAGTATATTATAATCGTATGTGTAAATGAAAATTTGAGGGTCTTAGAGTCAGCTAAGAAAATTTAACGATGAATATAATTTTTTTTTTCAACATTCGACTAAAAATATTTACTGTGTACATATATTTGTCGTGTAAATCAAACCACGATTGCTTCAACTTGCACAATTTGCACTTTCTTTTCTTGTTGCCGAATGCAAGTGCCAATGCAATTCGTAAGCTTTTACATTCCTTACCTTCTTTCTAGCTCTTCTTTCTAAGTGTCTTTCGACTCAATGTTTTTGCAATGTACGAGGTTGCGCTTCCTAGAAGAAAGGTGCCGAAAGCAAAGAAAGAAAAAAATCGATCCCCTATTGACAAACCAGATTTCGAGGAAATTTGTTGCACCCGATTACCATTAGAAGGGGGATGCAACGCTGAACGCAGCGAAACGCGTCGCCTTACCACGTCGCGACCGTTTTTGTTTTCGGTTCCCACCAAACACCACCGATCCACCGAAAACTGCCTGCGAAAGTTTTCTGGGAATGACGCGACCACTTGAACCCGATTTCCACACCCTCGCGCATTGGTGCATCCCTCCCGCAGTTTAGCCGAATTGGGTGGGCAGAGGAGCAAAGGAGGCTTGTGGCAGGGTGGATGTGGTTGTATGACGCTGGAATTTGGGCCAACAGCCGAACAAGAGGCCTCACAAAAATCGACACGTCTAGACATGCTCTCCTACTGCTTGCGCCCTTGCGCATCCCCTATCGCATTAAAACCTTCCTTCTGGTCGTCGCCCTACGACTATGACACCCCTTTTTGGATTCTTCTTCGGTGGCCTCTCAAATGCGCGCTCGCTCTCACTCCCTTTCGCAGGGAGAGACGTTTATCTTGGCAGCTAGCTATTCAACAGCTCCCTGTTTCCCGCCACAGCTTTGACATTGTGCGAGAGTTTGTCGCAGCTTTTCTATTTCCCTGCCTCCGCGAAGCTCTCTCATCCCATTTGACTGGTTGGTATGTTTTTGTTTGCCCGGAAAGTCGCAGTTTTAACAACCGCCACGGTACCCCATGCTTATGCTGACAATCGAACCCGAGGACGATTGAAAGACGCATAAAGCGCTCGGGATACGACACACAACAAAAAAAACCTACACACAAGACATCCAAGATGCATTCTGTTGCACTGCACGACTGCGGGAGCGGCGAAATGTCCGGAGTAGCGGGGCTAAAGCTGAGGGATGAATCCAGTAATGGCCGTGAGTGTAACCCCGAAAGCAACGACATAATCAGCACCATGGTCATTGCTTCCACAGATGTCTGTGCAGTTTGAACCAGGCAAACGTCGGGTCGTCGTGCGAATCAACAACGAATTGAACCGAAACGAGACACGGAGCAAGATAAGAAGATCCTTCGATGCTTATGCCACGCCCGGCCCTCGAACATCGAAGGTACCCGCGTGCCGTCGTGAAGTTGAGCTGGTCAGTAACCTGACGCGCTGGGCCATCGATACTGTACGCTAGCACCCCGACGGCACAGTGGAAACGTTTTATGATGCAATTATCGCTTCGCCTGCTTCCCTCGCCCATCACCAGTGACACCGCTAGGGTTATATCTCCTTGTTTTTTCCACTTTATTGGCCTTCCACCGCACGAGCTGGCGAACAACGGATGGTCAGACGGGATTGATTTAACGTCGCATCTATCAGTTTGAATTGGTTTTGCTACGATTCGATTGATTGAAGACTCTTCTAACCGTCTGCTCTGTTGCTACAACTCTAGCCGCCTGCGGTTTTATTCCAATGACCGGGTCCTCCAAAAAATCCGTTGACAAACAAACTACGCGTGTCTGAACAAAAAATATTACAGAAAAATGGGAGAAAAACACACACATACACTGACTGAACTGCCATAAAAATAGATCATGTTTAATTCGAAACTGGGCGCAGCTAGATGTTCCAGTTCTGGCGACCATTGAACGATGAATTCGAAACCGAAGGGACCCGGAAATGCAAGTGTATCTTATTGCGATGTATCAAATTCGATCCCAAGTGTAGCAAAATACGTTACCTTAGTCTTCTTTTTAAACAAACCAAAAATGTGCCGTTAAAGCTGAATTGTTTCACTCGCGTATACTGCTGCCGCCTGTGCGACGTCAACAACAAGAAGGATTAGGCAGCGTGAGGATGAAATCCTTCTTCCTTTCGACGTACATCCCTTCATTCTTCCACATTCGAGTTTAGCTGCTGACCGAATTAGGGCAAGTGGTCGTAGAAAGTGGCTTCCTTGCTGTTATTCCTACGGAGGTGGAGGTGGCACAGGCAAACACAGGTGGCTAGCTACTACCCTCCCTCACCCCTTTTCCCCCTATTTCGGTCGGTGGTTTTGAGTATCGTGCTTCATTTTTGCTACCGTGCTCACTACGCCACGTTATTTTTTAAGCCATATTCGCGCTTTTGTGTCGGAATGGCAGTCGTGTGCGCCTTCGCTTGTCCTGGTTCTGGGTTCCGTGCCTTTCCGGTACATCTGAGCGCCGCGTGTGTGTGGGTGTGTGTACAACGTAAGGCGACACACATCACATCCATGGTCCCCGGCCCTGAGCACACGGTTCCTGAGTGGTACTTGTTTTCTGACTGGCGAAAATTTTTCACCAAGCCGCACCTCACAAGAGGGAACCACTTATGGTGTTCCTCCCCACTGCTCGCTCGTGAAAAGCAGTGAAGAGAGGATTCGTGCAGAAAAACCGGCACCACAATCGCTGTTCCCCCGTCTCTTTCCCCTGCATCGTTTCCTGCATTTCCTCCCTTGGACGCTCGCGCAATTCGCAGACCAAGGGTGGCAAGGAAGAAGCAAAAGTGTCTGGAATAGTAAGATGCTAGCGTTAGCGATATGTGTATAGGCAACTACAGACACACACACACACACACACACACACACGCGACCCTGGAACGAAGATGCCCTGTACTGCCCCACGCGTGCAGACACTCGAATGGTTGGAAGATGAGAAAAATTTACGCAAATCGGTATTCTAAGCGGAGCAGAAAAAAAACCCTACACATACACCCATGCTTAGATTGGTTAGGCCGAAACGTGAAGAAACTGAAGTAGAATCTTCTGTCCACGACAGCCAACTAATGAAAAATCACGTTTGCTGACGTTTTGCTGCAGCAAGCATTACATTCCCGGACAAGCCTACGTCGGAGTGGACGAATTTTCGGCTATTGGCCATTCGCTGGAAAGCGTTGGAACATTTCTTGTCGCACTTGTCTCACTTGAAAACCAATTTTCGAACCATCAAACTCCGACTAATGCTTTTCCACCTGCTTTTCTGATTTACCCTTTTCCTGCTAGGGCGAAACCCCGCTTGTCACCGGTTGGAGGACGCAAGACCTACACCGAGGATGGGTTGCAGAATGCACTGCAGGACATACTCAGCGGACGGCTCGGTACGCGCCGGGCAGCGATGCAGTACGGCATCCCGCGCTCGACGCTACGCAACAAGGTGTACAAGATGGCGCTAGGCGGCAAGCGCGGCATGTCATCCCTGCTAGAGGACGACGACGATAAGGACTCGCAGGACGGTGACATGAAGGATGGCGATCTGCTGGACAAACTACCCCAACAGGTGCTGGCCGACATGCTGATGAAGATGTGCGGCGGAGGAACCGGGACGCCTCGATCGCACGAGACCAACCTGACACCCACACCGCCCGCTACTGCGACACCACCCGCCCAGCATGCCACACCCGAGCCGGCTGCGCTAGACATTGCCGGCATGAGTCTAAAACCGCACCCCAGCTCCCAATCCATTGCCGTGCCGTCGACCACGCCACGTCTAGCGGGGTCTGCTACGGCGACGCCTCCCGCAACTACGCAGCCGCCACAGTCGTCACCGCTGGTTGCCGCCGCCGCGTCCACGCTGCTCAATCCGAACCTAGTGATGCAGGTGGAGCGCATTCTTCAGGTAACGGCGACCGCGCAAGCATCGGGCGAGACACAGCAGGCCCTGGCCGAGCTGCCCGAACTCCTCCGCAAGATCATCGACCAGCAGCAGCTGCTGGCGGATCAAATTAAAAAGGCAAGCGTGAGTGGTAGCGTACCGGCCGCTGCCACGATACAACCGTCCGTGGCTGGCAGTGCCGGCGGTCCAAGTCCCACCATTCACGGACTTGCTCCGGCGGGTTCCGGTGTGCTGGGAAACGCGTCTGCACTGGACGCGGCCCTCGCGCGATCACCCTCACTCAGTGCGGCCCTCAGCACGAACGGAGGCGCCTCACAGGCAGCCACTGCAATTGATCCGTGCTATCTTCCGTTCCTGCAACAGCTGCAGCAACAGCAGCAGGGCAAACTGCGAACTATGTCTGCAGGCACGCCGGACACACCCGCTTCGCTATCCTCCCTCGAGCTGAACGACGTGGCGAATGATGACCCGCACGTCATTCTGAAGATTCCGTCCTACGGACGAGCCCCTGGCGCCTCGCCAGGAGTTCCCGGCGTCCCGGCCAGCAGCAAAAATGGAGACCTGGAACGCCATCACCTGCATCATCACAATCTGACCACCCCGTCTCCGCCGACCGCTGCCGCGGCCGCCGTGCTCAGCAGTCTGGTCGGAACGCCCGCCCGAACGCCGCATTCGTCGGGTAGCCCACAGGCCGGCCTCCTGAACAGTGCCGTAACTGGTGGCGCTGGCATGGGGGGTGTCGCGTCAGCGCCCACCTCCTCCCAGGTGTCCTTGGCCTCGTCGCTCTCATCCTCTTCGCCGCTGTCCTCGCTGTCCGTGGCATCGTCGGTTGCAGTACAGCAGGAACGAGCCTCGCTTGGAGGCAGTGCGCAGACCAACCACCTGTCGGTCATATCGCCGCCCTTGATGAACCTGCGCGGTGCTGCAAAGGGAGAGTCTGCCCTTTCCCCGCCCGCTTCCGGTCATGGCTCGGCCCCAGGAATGACGTCCGGCGGTAAGCCAATGCTCTCCGTGCACGATGTGATAGCGCGTAGCATCAGCAAGAACTTCCAACAGCATCAGCAATCGGACATCATGCACAAGCAGCAGATGGAGCAAATGAAACGGCCCAGCATCTCCGTCATCAAAACGCTCGGCGATATTTCACACTTTGGCAGTGCGGCCGCGGCAGCCGCCGGGCTCGGTTCCGTCGGGAGTGCGGCTCAGCTGGCGGCGGCGGCGGCGGCGGCCGCAGCCAACAACACCGGCACCGGAGGCAAAGGCACACGTCCGAAGCGGGGCAAGTACCGCAATTACGATCGAGACAGTCTGGTGGAGGCAGTGAAGGCAGTGCAGCGCGGTGAAATGTCGGTGCACCGAGCGGGCAGCTACTACGGCGTGCCCCACTCAACGCTCGAGTACAAGGTGAAGGAAAGGCATCTGATGCGACCGAGAAAGCGCGAACCAAAACCGCAGCCCGGACTGGACGACCACCGGCTTGGAGGTTCATCCTCCGGCAAAGGGTCGTCGGACGGGGCATCGTCCTTGCGAGGCCTGGACAAGGGCAAGGGTGGTTTGGGCCTTGGCGCAGGCTCGAAAGGAGCGGCCGGGCTGGCTGGCCACTCTGGCAAGAACCATCATCATCTGCAGCAACAGGTGCAACAGGCACAGTTTCCGAACAACTCGCCCAACGGTGCGCTCGGTGCAAAGATGCCAATGTTCGATGCTTCGGCCATGGGCTACGGAGCGTCCTTCTTTTGGCCCCACACAACCGGCTTCAGTGGGATGCCCAGCGTTGACTATGCCCGCAGCCAACCCGCACCAGACGTGTTTAGCTCCCCGACGCTTATGCAACGCTTCCAGCAGGAAGCCACGGCTAGTGCACTGTCGCCAGCCGACTCACGACATTTTCCGGGTGGAAAGGCGAGTTCGGCCGGCGTTGGTAGCACCAATGCGAATCTGACCGCCCTGCCCAAGGGCAGCAGTGTGCGTGAGATGGCTGAACAGCTGTACGACGGCAGCGGTGCCAACGGAGGCTCCTTTCTGGATGACATTATTCGGCAAAGCCTCGACAAAAAGTCCGGCGACTTTGCTAGCCACAGTGCGCTCTTCGATCACTTGTTGAAAGGCAAGCTACGATCGACGGTCGCCGCTGCTGGCTCCGTGGGCAGTGCCGAGGATGCCAACACAGCCGCCCTGCACACGAAAGTGGCTACTAAACGAGCGGCCACCAGTCCCCCGATAGCATTCCACCCGGAGAGCATTAAGCGCGAGCGGGCCAGTCCCGGTGCCTCGTCCACCTCCTCCACCGGCAGCAGCAGCAACCGATTAGGAGTTAACCTTGGCAACGACCAGCAACATCACGGACAGAACCTATCGCAGTCTGTCACCGGTATCAGTACGCCCGAACAGCTGGCGAAAAATGTCGAGAGCCTCATGAAACTGCACGAGAATCTTTCGTCGATGTCCGCGGCGCACCTACAGCGAACCGCGATGGAAGAACTCAACGGTACACAAGGCTCGACCGCATCACGCGCATCGTTGCTCGGCCACCAATCGGACTCGGTGGATCTGCACGGCTCGGACGGCGAAACAGACACGGACTCGGTACGATCGCACACCAATCATCACGGGCACAGCTTACGCCACAGTCTGCAGCAGCAGCAGCATCACCATCACCAACGGGGTCTGACGGACGACAGCTCATAGGGCCGGCTGCGCGGTGCATCGGCAATGCAACTGCGCCGACCCATCTGCTAAGCGTGCTGCTAAGTGTAAGTGATGATGCAGTGCCATGCCATTGCAGGCACTCAGTGTGAGCGATCGAGTGTGAGCGTGAGACCGGATGGCGCAGTGGCACAACACACTGGCCGCTGAAATGGAGAATTCATAGTTCAAATATTATTCTTATATTAATTGTATATCATCGTAGTCAAAGTGGGAGCAAGTGGGTGGCCCTTTTGCAAGTGCAAAGGCAAGGCGGAAGCGGAAGGCAGAAACCGGGACGATGCAGTAGCAGGTTAAAAGCAACACAAAACACTGAAACACAAGTAGATACCGTTAACAGAGAGCACGAAGTGTTAACAATTTTATCCATTTAAGCGGAAGGGCAGAAGATCGCGGGAGCAGATGTAACTTAATCTTAGATCGAAACAAATATGGGAAGTGAAAGGAAGGTTCAACAAAGACTAACAATAATAATGTTACAAAGAGCTATACAGTACAGTGGGGAGAGCAAGGACGGAACCAATCAAATGCGCATGAGATGGCAAAACATACTTTACTATTTTCCTTACACTTTACATCGTCTACTATCACATCATCATCATCAACATCATCATCATCATTATGATCGTGATCAGGTCACCCAAAAGCATACATGCATGATCACCGTTTTCCGATCATCAGAGATAGAGCTTAGTAGCTTGGTGGCTCTCGTAAAATGCGAATCGAAAACACACACTAACACTAACACAAAACGGTAGACATTTCCAATCGGGAGAAAGCTAAACAGGCATTGGAAATGGAAGCGAAACTTGAATGGCTACGAAAATCGCGTAACGGACAGCTAGAAGCAGAAGGCGAACGTGAACAGTAAAAGACAGAAAGGTATAATATCATCGCCAACCAAATGCTAGCATTTGAAGCACACGAAATGTTTTTTGACAATCGACAAATAGGCTCCTTGTGTGAACTTTACACTATAAACACATGTAGACAGACGTACACTCACAATCGTCACCACCAACACCACCAACACAACCATCACCACCACCACCACCACTACCAGCTTCACGGTTTATGCTGAAAAGCAAACCAGCTGTCCACAGCGAACCCATCACCGTGACCCGGTCAAGGAGGCGGGCTTAGTGTAGGAATAAGATGTACGTGCAAGAAAATGGGGGAAAATCGCGCAAAATATAACCCATTTCGATAAAGCACTCCTAACGACAACAACATCAACAACACCACCATCGCATCAATCGTA